>NC_057867.1:21316179-21428399 GCF_019393635.1 Dromiciops gliroides | reverse complement strand
TTCGTGGAGGTGTGTTTTGGGGGTTTACACATCATAAGGTGTACCTAAGGACACATTTGGTCATTTCTGCACATATTCATAAAGACCTTAAACCTGTCAGACCCAGAGGGTGTCTGTGTTTAGGATAGCTCTTCACTTAAGATCTGGTTTCTAGGTGTCCTGTCATGTAGAAGTATTAATAGCTATTAATGGTTAATGATCCCTAGCTACAGTCTCTGCTGATGCTGACAGGTGATAGGGACAAAACATCTTGGCTGGTTACTGTAAGAACACAAAAATTAGGTTCTCTGTTAATCCTTTTAGATACTGTTTCTTTAAAATAAATGTATTTTTATATTTTCCAGTTATATGTAGAAATAGTTTTCAACATTTCTTTATATAAGATTTCCAATTTCAATTTCAATCTGATATAGGTTATGTATACATATAACATTAAACATATTTCTTCCTAGTCATGTTATATGAAAAGGATCAGAGCACAAAGGAAAAACCTCACATCAGAAAAACCAACAGGATTAAAAACAAAGGAAATAGTATGGTCTAATTAGCATCCATATTGCACAGTTCCTTTTTCCCCCCTGGATTTGGAGAACCTTTTTCATCGCGAGTCCTTTGGAACATTCTTGTTCAGTTGGATTTGTGAGAAGAATCTAGTCTATCACAGTTGATCAACACATAATGTTGATGATACTGTTTATAATGTTCTGGTTCTGCTCATCTCACTCATCATCAGTTCATGCAAGTCCTTCTAGTTTCCTCTGAACTCCACCTGCTCATCGTTTCTTACAGCACAGTAGATTTCCATTACATTCATATACCACAACTTGTTCAGCCATTCCCCAAATTGATGGAATCCTCTTAATTTCCAATTCCATGCCACCACAAAAAGAGCAGCTATAAATATTTTTGTACATGTGGGTCCTTTCCCCTTTTTATGATTTCTTTGGGGAAAAGACCTAAGAGTGGTATCGCTGGTTCAAAGGGTATACATAGCTTTTATACCCCTTTGGGCATAATTCCAGATTGCTCTACTGAGATGGTTGGATCAGTTCACAGTTCCACCAAAATGCATTAGTGTTCTAATATATCCACACCTTCTCAAACATTTATTATTTTAATTTTTTGTCATATTAGCCAATCTGATAGGTGTCAGGTGGTACCTCAGAATTGTTTTAATTTGTGTTTCTCTAATCAATAGTGATTTAGAGCATTTTTTTCATAAAGCAATAGATAGCTTTGATTTCTTCATCAGAAAACTGCCTCTTCATATCCTTTGACAATTTCTCAATTGGGGAATGACTTGAATTCATATAAATTTGATTTATTTCCCTAATATTTTAGAAATGAGGCCTTTATTAGAGGTACTGGCCATAAAAATTGTTTCCCAGCTTTCTTTATCCCTTCTAATTTTGGATGTATTGCTTCTGTTTGTACAAAAACTTTTTAATTTAATGTAATCAAAGTATATATTTTGCATTTCATAATATCTCTATCTCTTGTTTGGTCATAAACTGTTCTCCTTTCCAAAGATCTGAAAGGTAGACTATTCCCTTCTCTCCTAGTTTATCTATGATTATCACTTCTTATGTCTAAATTATGTATCGATTTTGACCTTATTTTAGTTTGTGATATAAGGTATTGGTCTATGCCTAATTTCTGCCATACTATCTTCCAGTTTTCCCAGCAGTTTTTGTCAAATACTGAGTTCCTGTCCCAGAAGGTGGAGTCTTTGGGTTTATCAAACACTCCATTACTAGTGTCATTTACTACTGTGTTTCCTGTGCCTAGCCTATTCCATTGGTCCCCTGTTCTATTTCTTAGGCAGACCAGATAGTTTTGATGACTGCTGCTTTATAGTAAGAGCTCCAGATTTGGTACAGCTAACTGACCTTCCTGTGCATTTTTTTCATTATTTCCCTTGATATTCTTGACTTTTTGTTTTCCAGATGAATTTTGTTATTATTTTTCTGGCTGTATAAAATAATTTTTAGGCAGTTCTGATAGGTATGGAACTGAATAAGTACATTAATTTAGGTAGACTTGTATTTTTTATATATTAGCTCAGCCTATCAATGAGCAATTGATATCTTTCCAATTTTTTAGATCTGATTTCATTTGTGTGAAAAGTGTTTGGTAATTGTGTACATAGAGTTCCTGGGTTTTTCTTGGCATGTAGACTCCTAAGTATTTAATATTATCTACCATGACTTTAAATGGAATTTCTCTTTCTATCTCTTGCTGCTGGACTTTGTTGGTCATGTATAGAAGTGCTGATGATTTATGTGGATTTATTTTATATCCTGCTACTTTGCTAAGTTTGTTATTTTTTTCCAGCTATTTTTGAGTTGATTCTCTAGGATTCTCTAAGTATACCATCATATCATCTGCAAAGAGTGATAGGTTTGTTTCCTCCTTGCCTATTCTAATTCCTTTAATTCCTTTTTCTTCTCTGATTGCTAAAGCTAATATTTCTAGTACAATATTAAATAATAGAGGTGATAATGGACATCCCTGTTTCACCCCTGATCTTATTGGGAGAGGCCTCTAACTTATCTGCATTACAGTTAATTATCATTACAGTAATTACAGCATTACATTCTTACTGATGGTTTTAGGTAGATACTAGTTACTATTTTAAGGAAAGCTCCACCTATTCCTAAGCTCTCTAGTGTTTTTATTAAGAATGGGTGCTGTATTTTGTCAAAGCTTTCTCTGGGGGCACTAGGTGCGCAGGTGGCGAAAGCACCGGCCCTGGAGTCAGGAGGACCTGAGTTCAGATCCGACCTCAGACACTTAACATTTACTAGCTGTGTGACCCTGGGCAAGTCACTTAACCCCAATTGCCTCACTTTAAAAAAAAAAAACCTAAAAAAAAAAAAGCTGTCTCTGTACCTATTGAGATAATCATATGATTTGGTTAGTTTCTTATTGATGTGGTTGATTATGTTGATAGTTTTCCTACTGTTGAACCAGCCTTACATTCCTGGTATAAATCCCACTGGTTATACTGTATTATCCTGGTGATCACTTGCTGTAATCTCCTTGCTAATATCTTATTTAAGATTTTAGCATCAATATTCATTAGGGAAATTGGTCTATAATTTTCTTTCTCTGTTTAGGCTCTGCCTAGTTTTGGTATCACCACCATATTTGTGTCATAGAATGAATTTGGTAGAACTCCTTCTTCACCTATTTTTCCAAATAATTTGTATAATATTGGAATTAATTGTTCTTTAAATGTTTGGTAAAATTCACCTGTAAACCATCAGGCCCTGGGGATTTTTTCTTAGGGAGTTCATTAATGGCTTGTTCAGTATTTTTTTTCTAATATGGGCTTACTTAAGGATTTTATTTCCTCTTCAGTTAACCTGGGCAGTTTTTATTTTTGTAAATATTCATCCATTTCATTTAGATTGTCAAATTTATTGGCATACAGTTGGGCAAAATAATTCCTAATTATTGATTTAATTTCCACTTCATTTTTGGTAAGATAACCCTTTTCATTTTTGATACTGGCAATTTGGTTTTCTTTCTTTTTTTAAATCAAATTAACCAGTGGTTTATCTATTTTATTGTTTTTTTTTTATAAAACCAGATCTTAATTTTATTGATTAATTCTGCAGTTTTCTTGCTTTCAATTTTATTCATTTCTCCTTTAATTTTCAGGATTTCTAATTTAATATTTAATTGGGATTTCTAAATTGTTCTTTTTCTAGCTTTTTAAGTTGCATGCCCAATTCATTAATCTCCTCTTTCTCTTTCTTATTCATGTAAGCAGTTAGCGCTATAAAATTTCCCCTAAGTGCCACTTTGACTGTATTACATAGATTTTGGTATGTTGTCTCATTATTGTTATTCTCTTGGATAAAGTTATTGATTGGGGGCAGCTAGATGGCGCAGTGGTTAAAGCACTGGCCCTGGATTCTGGAGTACCTGAGTTCAAATCCAGCCTCAGACACTTGACACATGCTAGTTGTGTGACCCTGGGCAAGTCACTTAACCCCTACTGCCTGCAAAAAAAAAAGAAAAGAAAAGAAAAGATAAAGTTATTGATTGTTTCTATGATTTGTTGTTTGACCCACTCATTTTTTAGAATGAATTTATTTAGTTTCAAATTGATTTTCAGTCTACCTTTCCATGGCTTTTTATTTCATGTAATTTTGAATGCATCATGATCTGAGAAGGATGCATTTACTATTTCTGCCTTTGTACATTTGACTTGCATGCTTTTGTGCCCTAATACATGGTTAGTTTTTGAAAATATGTTATGTACTTCTGAGGAAAAGGTATATTCCTTTCTATCCCCATTCAATTTTCTCCAGACAGCTATCATGTCTAACTTTTCTAGTATTCTATTCACCTCTTTCATTACTTTCTCATTTAATTTCTGGCTAGAGTTATCTAATTCTGAGAGGGGAAGATTCAGATCCCCCACTAGTAGAGTATTATTGTCTATTTTCTTGTATCTCATTTAACTTGTCCTGTAAGAATTTGGATGCTATACCACTTGGTGCATACATGTTTAATATTGATATTACTTCATTCTCTATAGCAGCTTTTAGCAAGATGTAGTTTCCTTCTTTATCTCTTTTAATTAGATCTATTTTTGCCTTGCTTTGTCTGAGTTAAAGATTGCTACCCCTGCTTTTCTTACTTTAGCTGATGCATAATATATTCTGCTCCAGCCTTTTACCTTTACTCTGTGTCTATCTCTCTGCTTCAAATGTGTTCTTGTAAACAGCATATTGTAGGATTCTGGTTTTTAATCCACTCTGCAATTTGCTTCTGTTTTATGGGAGTGTTCATCCCATTCATATTCACAGTTAAAAACTATTAACTGTTTATTTTGCTCCATCTTCTTTTTCCTTTGTACTCTTTTCCCCCTTCCTTCCCCCTATTCCCCTTGATCAGTGTTTTGCTTCTGACCACTGCCTCCCTCAATCTGCCTCCCTTTTATCAACTGCCCTTCTCTTTCTTGCCCCTTTTCCCCCACTTGTGCCCTCACTTCTTTCAATACCACCCTTTTTCCTCTTCCCCTTTTGTTTCCTTAAAGAGTAAGCTAAGTTTCTTTATAGAAATGGGAGTGTATTTTATTCCCTCCCTGAACCAAGTCTGATGAGAGTAAGGTTGCAACAATGCCCACCCCTCACTTCTTTCCCTCTGTTGTAATGGGTCTTTTTTGCCTTTTCCTTTGATATAATTAACCCATTTCACCTCTCCTTTCCTCTCCTTCCCTTAGTCTGCTTTTCTTCTGTCCCCTAAGTTTCTTTATATCATCACATCAAAGTTTATTTAATAACAATACCTTTACAGAGATACAGATCTCAAGCATTAAAAGTATTATCCTTCGGGCAGCTAGGTGGTGCAGTGGATAGAGCACTGGCCCTGGAGTGAGGAGTACCTGAGTTCAAATCTGTCCTCAGACACTTAACACTTACTAGCTGTGTGACCCGGGGCAAGTCACTTCACCCCAATTGCCTCACTTAAAAAAAAAGTATTATCCTATCTCATATGGACCTAAGCAGTTTAACATCATGGAACAACACTTTTCTCCCCCTTGTTTACCTCTTTATATTTCTCTAGAGACTTGTATTTGGAGATCAAATTTTCTGTTCATTTTTGGTTTTTTTCTCAGGAAGCCTGGGAAGTACCTTTGTTCACTGAATGTCCATCTTTTCCTCTGAAAGTGCTCAGTTTTGCTGGGTAGTTGATCTAGGTTGGAATCCAAGCTCCTTTGCCTTCCTGTATATCATATGCCAAGCCCTGTGATGCTTTAATGTTGAGCTGCCAGGTCCTGTGCAATCCTTACTGTGACTCCATGGTATTTAAAAAGTTTCTTTCTGGCTGCTTTGAATATTTTCTCCTTCACCTGATAATTCTGGAGTTTGGCTACTATATTCCTTGAAGTGTTCTTTTGGAACTCTTTCAGGAGGTGTTCGGTGGATTCATTCAATGATGATTTTATCCTCTGCTCTACAATTTCAAGGCATTTTTCCATAATAATTTACTGGAATATGGTGTCTAGACTCTTTTATTGATCATGGTTTTCAGGTAGTCCAATAATTCTCAGATTATCTCTCCTGGACCTATTTTCCAGGTCAGTTGTTTTTCCAATGAGGTATTTTACATTTTCTTCTATTTTTCCAGTCTTTTTATTCTGCTCATCAGATTCTTGTTGTCTCATGGAGTTATCCACTTCCACCTGCTCAATTTTAATTTTAAGGCATTATTTTCCACAGTAAGCTTTTGTACTTCTTTTCCTGTTTGGCTAATTTTTTCTCTCATTTGGCCAATTGTATTTTTTAAGGAATCGTTTTCCTCAGTCTTTTTTTTTTGTACTTCTTTTTGCAGTGTAACTCATTTCTCTTATTTCTTTTTCCATTTTTTCTTCTACCTCTCTTATTTGATTTTTAAAAGCCTTTTTGAGCTCTTCAAACATGGCTTTTTGGTCTTGAGACAAGATCATCTTCCCTCTTGAGTCTTCTTCACTTGTGGGCATATTGACTAACTCATCTGTGTTTGAATTTTGGTCTTCCCTTTCACCATAGAAGTTGTCCATGGTAAGGTTCCTTTTTTGTTTCTTGCTCATGTTTTAGGCTATTTTAAAACTTATCAAGTTGAAGTCTGCTCCTGGGGTACAGGGTTCACGGTTGCAATCTTCTTACTGCTCTCAGCTGCCCCACTCTCAGCTGCTCCACTCTCAGCTGTGTCGAGTTGCAACAGTGTTGAGTTGCCACGGAGCCGAGCTTTGCTAAGTGATCTGCCATCTGAGATGAGTGGTGCTAAGCCACACTGAGCCGAGCTTTACTGAGGTGAGCTACACTCCCCTTTTACCCAGGTGAGACAGACTTTTCTGACGTCTTCTAAATTATGTCACATAGCAGGATATTGTCTCTCTTTTTGTAGGTTCTGTAGTTCCAGAATCTGTTTAGAGGCTTGATTTAATGTTGTTTTTGCGGGAAATAAGGGAAAGCTCAGGAGCATTCCTAACTTCTCTCTGCCATCTTGGACTCACCCCAGAACTCCCTTTTAGGTACTATTGATAACTCAAATCTGAGGTGATCTGTTAACCCCTTTTAGGTACAATTAATAGGTTATCTATTAGCCCCGTTTTTGCCTCCTTATCAGAAGAGCAAATTAAGATTGGCAACTGATCTTTGGCAAGGGAAAAAGAAGAGAAACCCTTGAAAGGGTTTGAAAGTTGAGAGGGAAGAGCAGAGTGAGAGCTTAACTGAACCAAGAACTGGCAGAGCCTGTGTCCACCAGCAAAAGGAGAAAGAGAAGGTAGCTCTGAGCTCTGCCACAAAGGAAAATATCCAGATGGACCCTCACTTTATGAGCATCTCAGAGTGAAGACCCAGCTGGCAGCCAGCAGTGTATTCACCTACAAGAGGCCTAAGGAATGTTTGAAGAAGAGTTCTGCTCCTTCACCAACTTCCCCTCTGAATCCCTATCTAGTCTTAGACAATATCTGATTTTTATTTACACAAAGGTTTCTATATTTGCCTCAACCTTTAAGAGTGCAGGGGTTAAAAAAAGGGAAAAAAGTGTGGAGGTGTTAAATAAAAGTAGTGTCACAAAAATTTCTAAGTCTGAAAAAGGAAAGAAAAAGGAAGTCTCCAAGCTGTAGAAAATATAGGTTTATTGAGAGAGGGTCTATCTCACAATAAAGCCAGTCTCTGGCAGGGGTTAGCTTGCAATGACACTGAGCTGAGCCAGAGACAGGCATTTATACCCCTACAAGGCTTAAATGCTTATATACCCTAGTCATTTTAGACACAACTCCCAGATTATCTCCTGAGCCTATTTCAAATAGTACAGAACATGAGCATTGACAAATGGTATGTATGATATGATTATGGATTTGAGTCAGATTAAACTCTGAGGATGGGGTCTGGAAGGTACCCAGACCTGCCCCAGTATAGTTTGTTAGAAGTTTATTGCTTGTCAAATTCTCACTGTCTCCTTTAAGTTTAATTGCCAATTATTTCTTTGACTTCCCAACATAGCTGAAGATAAATTTTAACCCTGTCATCCTTATCTTTAGAGACAGGGGCCTGGAGAGGGGAGTCAGTGGGAACTGTGAGATTTGATTCTCACTCCCCTGTTTCCTTTTCCTTTGGTTTGACCTTGTTCCCCCTCCCCTTTTCCCCCTTGCTCCTGGAACACGTATGCATGTCTCCATACATTGATCATGAGCTGAACACGCACCTTGGATGAGACAGGATTGGATGTTAGATTGTGAGCTCATCCACCCTAGGTGTACGTGGGGACAGTCCGTTTCAAGATTACTATAAAAACCTAGAGGATTGGGCATATCTTTGCAAGACTTCAATGTGTAATTGGGTTTTGCCCGTCCTCATGAGGATGTAATAAATCTGTCTCTGCTTGACTTTGTGGTCTCCTCGAGTTATTTGGGTAAACTGAGGCAGTTTGCTCCATACAGATGGGGGCTCGTCCGGGATCTTTTTGGGGATCTTTGGAGACTCCCAGGAGCCTGTCCTTCTGAACAAGGACGTCCCTGCTGAGTTCAGCAGGTTCAGGGGTCTGGCTCTTGGTGAGGCTTCTCAGCATCCATGCCCGGAAAGAGAGAGAGAGACTTAAAGGCCAACCAGACACAGGGATGCCGGCTAAAGTAATGAGGACTATCCGGATTGGTTCAGTCACAATGTGTGCACAGACCCAGACTGGTGAGTAACTGGGTGACCATTCAGGGGGATTTCTAGGAAGAAATCGGGGAACCCCTAGTTATCATCCTAAGGTCTGTTGAAGTTTTGCAGGGTTGAACAGGTCACTAGGACTGAATAGACACCCTGATACGAGATACAGAATTAACCTTAGGGTGCCCTCTAGGTCCTATTGAGTTTGCGGGGTTGAAAAGGTCTGGGGACGCCCAACCAACAATAGACACCCCGGACAAAATATAGGAACGCCCCTAGGGGGGGTTTAGTACCTGTTGTTTGCGGGATTGAAAAACCGGCTAGATGGTAGAGACCTTTTAAAGGTGGAGGTCCATGCTGAGCCAGGGTTGAATAGACATCCCGAGCAAAAACAAGAGCCCGGTGAGTTCAGGGTTAAAAAGTCCAGACCAGGCTAGGATCTTGAACAAAATACGGGTAGAACATCTGGAGTAGGGCAAGTTTAAAGAGCCAGAGGAGGCTGGAAAAAATCCTGGATTAGATAATTGGAAGGAGACCTTTTCAATTGAAATTAAAAGTAGAGGTCCAGGAGTAAAAATTCCATCAAAATAACTGTATTGACAAAAGAAGAAGAAAGGGAAATTGATCCCTGCAGTCTGGGTTAGAGAAGGGACTGAGAAGGGGATTGTAGAATTGTAAATTACTCAGAATTTGAATTGAGCCATTGGAATGTGACCTGTCTGCAGCCTTAGGTAAAAGGCTGCTGACCACAAAGGAGAAAGAGTGAGTGTGAAATTTGTTCTTAGGGAACACCTAAAGTTTGTAATAGGCAGATTAAAGAAGAGAATCCCCTGGGTCTATCTTAAAATAGATAAATGGGGTTCTTTGGTGAGATATTGGCTAAGCTGCCACTTTGCTAGTTTCAGATGGTTTAAGTATGTTGAGAAGGTACGAGGAAGTTTGATTAAGTGAGAAGGAGGAATGAATGGTTAGAAAGTTGTTTGCTAGCCTACATGGTCTGCCCTGTCTGCATTGACTGTGACCAGGGGTATGAGAGTGAATAGTTGGGATTTTTGAGAGAGAGAAAGAAGGAAAGTAGAAGGAAGGAAGGAAAAAGAGAGGAAAGTAGAAGGAAAGAGAGAGAGAGAGAGAAGAAAGAAAAGAAAGCCCCCCCTTTTTTTTTTCTATTTTTTCTGCTGTGGGGGAGGAGAGAGCATAAGTCTGTGCTTGGAATCTAGAAGGAAAAGTTTTGTTTAATTGAAGAAGCCACCCTTGAAAAAAAAAAAAACAACTTGCTAGGTTAAGGAAGTGGGGGAGGAGCAGGGGGAATCTTGCTGCTCTGGCATTGTCTTTCAGACTAATTTGGAGGACTAAATGTGGCATTAAAATATTCCTTTAAACTAGCAAAAGAAAAGTTTGTGTTATTAGGGAATCAAGAAGGGTAATTGAATTTGATTGGGCTATCTATTTAAGAAACTTTGGGAATCATACAAACTATATACTGCCACTTTAAAATTTTCTTTTGTAATGGAACAATTTAAGGAGAAAGAAAAACAAGAAAATAGGAAGTGTTTAAGTGATTATAGGATGAATTAATACTAAAGTGAAATTATCAATGAGGTTCTATATGATATCATTCAGAAAACAAATTGAGGTTTAATTGAATTAATTCTGATTTAACTCTAAGTGAAATATATACTGTTCTATTTGTGTAACTTTAAGCTGACTACCTCAAGGTGATTTGTAATATGGAAAGGAAAAGTGCCCAATAGTTTAATAGTTTATTGTATTGGAGATATGGTCAGATTTGGACTCTCTAAATTACTTTGGGTTATGAATTTAATTGAATGTGATAATGGTTTTTTGTGAAGTGGGCATAGTAAGAATATTCTTAGCTGTATATTAAGGCTTTAAGATCTAACAGATCCTCAGTAAAGTAGAGTCATTTGCTTTTTTCTAAAAGTTAGAAGTTTGATGGGATCTCTTTGTGAAATGTAATTTGGTATTAGAGGGGGATGGGACTTGAAATCCTTAGTGCAGTCTCTTACCTTGAAGGACAGGAAGAAAAGAAATCTAGAGATAAGAAAAAAAAAAACGGCAAAAGAAACTGCTGGATTACTTTAAGTTGTATTGTGATCTGGTATACTGTAGTTTGAAAGAACAACTACAACTACAACAAGAGATAATGAGAGGATTTAAAAAGGGGCCTAGTAAAATTTATTATAATTGGAATGAGTTATTTGAATATTTCCTCTTTGGTTTGGAAGAAGCTGAAATTCCTCCCCACTGCAAACACTTTAGATGAGAGAGAGAAGGGGAGCAGAGATGAAGTTAAGCTAATTTGTTGTGATGGCGATTTGATATTGATAATAATCATGTTCAAACCTACTGTGATTTGTGAAATTGTGTTAATTAATGGAAAAAGCTTTTCTGGAATCCTGAATATCTGAATATTTGAGTTTCATTCTTAAGGTTTGGTGTATATTTCTATTATGAGAATGGACAAAGTGGAAGTTTGTTATTGTAACATTGAATTAATTGGTTATTGAATTAATACTAGAACATCTAAATAATTAGTAAGCTATGAGAAAGATCTTGCTGTTTTGATCTGGATTTATTGATGCTAAGTAATAGTTAAATTGGTGCCTGAACTTGTCATGTATGACATGTTAGTGAACAATAAGTAACTTATGAGCTATCTTGTATTATTTTAATAGGGAATCTGAAGTTTACTTATGTTTTTAATTAATTGGAATTAGAACATGTGCAGAAACACATGCAAACTAGTTGTCACTTTAAAGATGTTCCCATTGTTTAGAGGAATTCTGAGGACAGTATCTTATGTTTAACATCTAAACCCATTTTACCATGTGCTACTGTGCGGGGCATTTTCTCGTTTGTTCCCAGTATGCAATTTAGGATTGCTTACACTTATTTCAACCATTGCTTGTTATTGAGCATCTCAAAGCAGATTCATTTGTGTAGTGCTAACCTATGGATGAAAAGAGAAACCTATTTAAGTACAAGTATAGTTAATACTTGCTGTCTAGGATATGTGATCCTTGAGAAATGAATTCGCTTTTAGTGCTGATTGTTGGGACTTGCTATTTAAGATGTTATGGGACTATTAATCATTATTACTCTGAGTCTGACTCCAGTTATTACTATTAAGGAATGGTGAGCCATATGATTCATGATACCAGCAACCCTATAGGGGTTTTACATGTGTGCACTGCAGGTGGAGTTCTCTTGGGAAAAGATGGGAGACCGACTGTTTGGCAAAGGCTGAGGTAGGTGTCTCCTGACTCGGTTTCCCCGAATATTACATATGGAATGCAAACTTTTCCACCTGGCTGATTTTAAGTCTGGCATATTGCATTGGTTGTCTACAAAACTTCTACTGGGAGTTGGGAAAGTACCTTTCCCCCAGAGCTTTGTTCTTTTTCTTTTGTGGCAAGTTCCTATAATCATGTCACTTGATAAGCACGAACACAATATTGTCTCTTCATCCCTAGATTAATACTGTAATATCTGGGTGAGATGCAGGTTTAAGATTCAAGCTATTTGGCTTAGAAATTCCAGTCCCTTTCAGAATCTAAACAACTAGAATGTATAAGCATTTAGCCTTGTCATCTGTCTGTTATTAGTTATGTATGTTAAAACTGAACCAGAGACATCTCAAGCCTGTTTCAAGAAAACAGAGAAGAGTAAAATATAGAATGTTTTGTTATATAAGTTTATTGTGTAATGAAGAAATAATATCTGTCTATAGAGCATGTCCTGTAATACAAACATGGTTTATTATGGACAACTTATTTGACATGCACTGTTTTGAAATTAATTGGTTAAATGTCATCCTAAGTCTTTTATTAGAATTGAAGTTAACTTGGTAACTCTTATGTAAGTTCATTTGTGGTCATCTTCTTACAAAGGTATTTTGTAACCTAAGTTTTATGTGAGGATTACATCTTAAACAATTGAGTGAAAACTTTTGGAGAAATAAAGTGAAATGGATATATATGTAATTTGGAAAGATTTAAGGGTTCTGCCTTCAGTGGCATTTTGAAACATTTAGATTGTATGGCTTGCATGTAGCAAGATAGTGGTAACCCTTTGATTTGTTGTTAATAATGTCTGTCAGATACAGAACTAGGTAAAGCTTTGAACAGCATGGGGCATTCATGACACCTTTCACTGGATGAAGGACATTTGTGAACAGCTTTTTGCTCCTGATGCAAGATCTGGGGGTTCCTGGATTCACTCTTTTGGTTTGCCCCTTTTCCCTATTGTTGTCTTTTAAAATTTTTTGTCTTTGTCTCTTTAACCTCTTGATAGTTTGTTTTATCTAGGCTCAAGGCTTTCAATTTTATGTTAGCAATTCCAGACTATATACCCCCTTCATCATCTGGACCAGGCCTGCAAGGATTTCTGCACCTTCCACTGTCAGCTCTACACACATATTCAGCTGGAAGCAGTTACAGAAGAAGAGATCTTCGCCCTCTTTTTCCTTAGCTATTGGAAGGAGGGGTGGGGAAATGTAGTGGTAGCCTGGTGGGCCTGAGTCTAGTTGGGGATACTCAGGCCTAGAAGAGGTCAATTAGAGATTACCCTTTCCTTGGATAAAGTTGGGAAACAGTTGTATTTGCTATTAAATTTGCTTTGTAAAAGGTTCTAATAGGGGTATCTGAGGTCAAAGATGAAAATTGCTAAGTGAATGGACACTGGGAGCACATCACTGAAATTATAAAGAGGTTTTAAATCACATTTGTTGTTATAATATTGGTAGTTATTGACATGTATATGGTATATTGGGATAATTAATTAGACCCCAATTTACCTCCTGAAAGATACCTGTGGAACAGGATTAGGTATTCATTTGTAATTTTGGAGTTCTCCTTATACTTGTCCCTGTTTAGTCCCTTGCTTTATAGGTTTGATACAACATGCAGTTCAACAGATGCAGCTGACAGGAGTAAAGGCCATGATCCTGAAACTTCACAAAGGAAAGACTGGTGATGAGTTGGACTTGGACTGATGGGCTGAAATCCTGCATGGCTGAAGAGCTCAACGACAGTGACTCAAATCCAGAATATGCTCTCTGAGCATAAAAGAAAAACGGAGGATTGTATGATATGATTGTGGATTTGAGTCAGATTAAACTCTGAGGATGGGGTCTGGAAGGTACCCAGACCTGCCCCAGTATAGTTTGTTAGAAGTTTATTGCTTGTCAAATTCTCACTGTCTCCTTTAAGTTTAATTGCCAATTATTTCTTTGACTTCCCAACATAGCTGAAGATAAATTTTAACCCTGTCATCCTTATCTTTAGAGACAGGGGCCTGGAGAGGGGAGTCAGTGGGAACTGTGAGATTTGATTCTCACTCCCCTGTTTCCTTTTCCTTTGGTTTGACCTTGTTCCCCCTCCCCTTTTCCCCCTTGCTCCTGGAACACGTATGCATGTCTCCATACATTGATCACGAGCTGAACACGCACCTTGGATGAGACAGGATTGGATGTTAGATTGTGAGCTCATCCACCCTAGGTGTACGTGGGGACAGTCCGTTTCAAGATTACTATAAAAACCTAGAGGATTGGGCATATCTTTGCAAGACTTCAATGTGTAATTGGGTTTTGCCCGTCCTCATGAGGATGTAATAAATCTGTCTCTGCTTGACTTTGTGGTCTCCTCGAGTTATTTGGGTAAACTGAGGCAGTTTGCTCCATACAGCTATCATCTGAAAAATCATGTTCATGCCCTTATGGGTAGTCTACCACAGCTGGCAGTCAGCCAAATGTACAATGTTTTTTGGCAAATTCCTAAAATCAAACAACCTCCAATGATGACTGATTCCTTCAGCTTAGAGATACTATACTTAGTACCTCATTGACCATTTATTCATATCAGAAATGGACTTGCTATGATGGTCAAGGGACAAGTTTACAATATATAAGAACATATTACATAATATCTACTCCTATTTGTTGCATTACCATTAATTTCAGTTACTAAAGCAATAGGTAAATCACATTCTTTCAAAGAACTGACTTGTTTGAAGTTGAATCACTTAACTCTAAGGGTTGGGGAAATTTTCACTCATAGTAGATACAAATGTCAATTGAAGCAAAGAGTCCATCCTTGGCCTAAATATTAGGAGTTTTCTTAACCCATAATGTTTAACCTAAAAATTATTTGAAGTTATAGAAGACCTAGCCTTGTGGATTGAGGCAGGGCATTATATCATCCCTAAGATCATTTTAAACATGAGCTCACCATTGTTGGGTGATGATACACTTAGAGAACAGACCATAGTATGTCAGGACTGGAAACACCCTTAGATGAGAAAATGTGAGATCAGGGAGGACCCTGTGAGAAATGGGTAATTGTCTCCTCTCAATGTGAATATAACAGTCAGTCTTACTCCCCTGGCCTGTTTGTAGGACAAAGGTCTCAGATCCCCTCCTCCCCCTCAGGTTAGCAAGGACACATGGTTCAAGGAGCCCTGGTCTCAATTAGGTCCTCTCCAGAGTTCTGTCCATATAAGGTCCACTCCTGAGTTATGCCCATACAAGGAAGAGGGGTTTTTGCGCGTAGATTGTAACCCCGACCAGTGATGAAAAAGGGGAAGGTCCATTTGCGTTAGGGACTAGGGTATAAAACAGGGCCTGCAAGCCCCCTTTCCGGGCACCCACTAGCTGCACACTAGGGTGCCTCCTTCTCATGAGAAGAAAATAAAGCCTTTGTCACCTCGCTGCTGAGTTCCTGAGAATTATTGAGAAGAGGATGGATTTTTCCCTCACAACCCAGAGATTAGAGAATATGGAATGCCAGAGATAAAAGGGCCCTTGGATCCCAGAATGGAATTGCTCCAGGGGGATCTCAGGCTATCTGCTGACTGGCTGCACTAGCAGGGCTTTCACCACACGGACAGTGCTGGGAGGTTCTTCAGAACACTGAATATCCTTGCTGGAAGGACATTTGCCTAAGCTCACACAGTTTGTACTAGAGAACTTTCCAATTAGCCAGTGGACTGGAGGTCAAGTCAATTAATACAGTTGCCTAGGATTGTTGATCCTTCAAGACTAATTAAGACCAAACTCTTCCTCCTACCATCAGACCTCCTGCTGAACCTGGGGTCTATATGATGCAAATGTAGGCTACGTAATCCTGGAGCAAGCTCCTCCTCCCAGTGATTTTTAGTGATAAATGAATGAAAAAGCAAAAATGAATTTTTTTCCCTTGCCACCTTGTACAAATGGACCCATGCAAGTCCAGCAGAGCTTTATCCCCTACTTTCTACATTGGCTTAATCACTGCACATTATTCGTGAGGTGAATGATCAATATAAATCAATATAAATGTCAAAGCATAAACAGGCACTGAAGCTCCCTATGACAAAAAGCCCAACCGTGGGGTCCCACTTGTCTCTGGCTTGTTCAAAGGGCAGGGAATAGGATGGGGGTCTCACATCTTTTCACATGGAAATCCAGATCAAGTTAGCAGCCCACCTTTGTTTGAATACAATGTCTCTAGAGGCAAAAAGTTTCCTCTAGCAAGGCAGCAGCAGCTAGCTCTAATCATTGGTTGCCATAGTGACTGGTTGTTACCAAGGATACCTGCAATCCTGAGTTGTTGGCATTCAGGCCACCTACTTATCCAGCCTGCATTAGCACACCTGGGCCAGGAGGAGGGGAACACTTCTTCCCAGCTTTGTTCTGGACTGCCAGCTGGGTGCAGATCTAAATCACCAGGGGCTACAAAACATTGGGAGGTACCCAGCCATGCAGACATATGTACACACAGGTATATAAAGTGCATATCCTGAGAGATAGAGAAGAAAACAAAGACAGACATATTATTTCGGAGACAGAGACAGGCAGAGCCAGAGCTAGAGAAAGAAATATAGAAAAATAAAATAGCTGTTGCCATGAGACATGCATCAGGGAAGTGAACAAACATGATCCCAGGCACTCTGGTGACCTCCCTGATCAGCTCCTGGCCAGGAGCGGAGACTGAGGCCTAACAAGCTTAAGTTGTTGCCTGGGGTCTCACAGGTGCTAAGCAGCAGAGGCAGCATTTGAACCCAGGTCCTCTGATTCCATAACAGGCATGACTCGCTAAACGCCTAGGTTCTTACTGTCATGGGGCGCAGAGCACCCCAGAAGTTCTCTGGGGCACACCAAGGAATCTTCTCCTTGAGAAACTAAACCAGAGGACAGATAACGCCTAGAGAGATCAGCTGAACCAAATCAGACTGAGCTAGCTTCGGAATCCTACCCTTCATTCTGGTCTCCCTTACCCTGGGGAGATAAATTTGGGTGTGGCTGCGGCCTTTGTGTCCTGAAGAGGGATCAGTAGCCACCCCTCACCCAATTCCTCTAGTCACTACCAGTGGGGGATGGTCCTCCACTCCTCACCCAATTCCCCCAGCTACCACCAGTGGGGGATGGTCCACCTTTACTAAAGGAACTTTCCACAGGCAGATGGTCCACCCCCATCAGGCCTCTATAAAAGTACCTTCCAGTCTCCTGTTCGAGGAGATTTGGTACCTCTGAGTCATGTGCTTTATGCCAAATCTCCCCATGAAAAGTCCAAGGATTTCTTTCATGGTTTCCCTCCCCCCACCCTTCCCTTCCCTTGCTCCTAAATAAACTATCACCTTATTCTAACTAAGTTTTGTGTGCAAGAGGGTGTAATTCTTTAAAGAGGAATTCCCAAGAACCCCAACCCCAACCCGTACCCCATTTTCCCACCATATCATTACCATAGGACAGTTCTGCATCCCAGAGCAGATTTTGACACCAAACCACAGTTGTCTCAGGAGGCAGCAGAATTGGGCTTTTAATTCTCCACAGAGGGAAAAAGACTCTAAGCTTGCATGTGAGCAAGCAGGTTAATATTGTAACACATATAGGACAGCCTTTGTTTTCATATCCTTTAAGAGAATTTCTCAAAATCCTGTGTATTCCTGACTGTGGTTATTTGCTACTTGAATTCTTTCTTTTGAAGCTGCTGGGGAGTTTTCATTTAGGGGGTTTCTTTCTGGGAGTGAACTACAGATCCTTTCCATTTGCTCTTTGCTATCTGATTCTAAGAGGTCACGAAAGTTTTCTTGTTTGATTGTGTCATGGGGCGTAGAGCACCCCAGAATTTCTCTGGGGTACACCGAGGAATCTTCTCCTTGAGAAACTAAACCAGTACCTTCCAGTCTCCTGTTCAAGGAGATTTGGTACCTCTGAGTCATGTGCTTTATGCCAAATCTCCCCATGAAAAGTCCAAGGATTTCTTTCATGGTTTCCCTCCCCCCACCCTTCCCTTCCCTTGTTCCTCAATAAACTATCACCTTATTCTAGGGTGTAATTCTTTAAAAAGGAATTCCTAAGAACCCCAACCCCAACCCCAACCCATACCCCATTTTCCCACCATATCATCTGCTTGAAATGTTCTATGAAGGCTCTTTTCAATGGCATGGCTTTTAGGTTGTCCTATAATTCTTAAATGTTTACCTCTTAATTGTTTGTCCATATCACTTCTTTTTTCTATGAGATATAATTTCTTTCATTTGATAATAATAAGTTTTCATTTTTTGGTAAATGGTACATCATATTTATATTTCTAATTACTTATATCAATAAAAGAGAAGAAAAGCACATTAAGGAATTGGGCATGCAACTAAAATATCTTGAAAATGAATAAATTAAAAATCCTCAAATAAACACCAAATTGGAAATCCTAAAAATCAAAGGAGAGGGTAATAATTGTAAGCAAGAAAACCACTGAGCTAATAAATAAAACTAGAAGCTGGTTGTATGAAAAAAATAAAATAGATCAAGAATTTGTCCATTTGATTAATAAAGCAAAGAAGAAAAGCAAATTACCAGTATCAAAAATGAAAATGGTAAATTCACTCCCAAAAAAGAAGAAAATAAGACAACTCTTAGGAGCTATTTGGCCCAATTACATGCCAATAAATTTGGCAATATAAATGAAATGGATTAATATCTACAACAGCTAAACTTCCCAGATTAACAGAACATGAAACAATATTTAACCCAATCTTAGAAAAAGAAATTGAATGACTGATCAATGAACTTTCTGAGAAAAAATCCCCAGGACGAGATGGATTCACAATTGAATTCTACCAAACCTTTAAAAACAATTCCATTACAATATGAAGTACATGGGAGTCTACCTGTCAAGGCAAACCCAGGAATTATAGAAACACAGGGATCAAATACTTCTCACACCAATAAAATCAAATCTCAACAACAGGAAAAATATTAATTTCCTGGGGTTCAGCTGAGCCAATATAATATAATAAAAATAGCAATGCCAACTACATTAACCTATGCATTCAGTTCCATACAACTGAAACTATCAAAAATTATTTTTATATATCTAGGCGGAATAATATCAAAATTCATGTGGAAGAACAAAAGCTGAAGATATGAAATGAATCAATGAAAATGCAAAAGAAGGTAGTGCAGCCATACCAGATCTCAAACCATATTATAAAGAAGTAATTATTAAAAAATCTCAAACTGGCTAAGAAATAATGTGGTGGATCAGTGGAATAGAATAGGCATGAATTATAGTACATTAAATTCTTAAATTTTTATTCCTTAATTTCTTTCCATATTGAGAGGATTATGTTCAGATCTCATAGTTCCCACCGACCCCCCCTCCCTTGGCCCCTGTCTCTGAAGATGGTCAACTCGAATAACAGGAAGACACACTCAGGTGTTTTAGCATTGTTTTATAGCCGTGTTAATTTTAGAGGGATGACAGGCTTAAAATTTATCACCAGCTGTGTTGAGAAATCAAAGAAATCAAAGAAATCAAATAAACAATAGAAGAATACCCCATTGTGGGGACCCTGGGGTCAAGGGGATTCTGCTCTGAGAGGGAAAGATGTGTCACAAACCATCTGGTCTCAGCTTCATTATCACATCCTGTGCTTGTTTGCAAAAAAGTATAAAAATGGCTTGACTTATTGCTTTGGGGTGTCTCATGTTTTGATAGCATGAGCACCTTCTTTCGAAAGAATAAACGCGTTCTATAGGCTTTGCCCTACTTTCTTCCTGAGTCCCGAGTATTGAATTGGTGGGCGAATTCCCCGACCCACTCAATATCACTGATTGTTTCTATGATATATCTTATTTTTTTCTTTTTAAAAGATCAAGTTTTCCGTGTGTGTGTGTGTGTGTGTGTGTGTGTGTGTGTGTGTGTGTGTGTGCGCGTGTGCATGGTGCATCCCTAGTTATCCTACAAACCCCTTTCCTTCCCCAGAAATCCCAGAGCACCATCAGATATGAACAATAATACTTTTTTTGGGTGGGGCAAAGAGGGATGAGTTATTTTCGCAGGGTTTCACAGCTAGTAAGTGTCAAGTGTCTAAGGCCAGATTTGAACTCAGGTCCTCCTGAAACCAGGGACAATGCATTATCCACGGTGCCACCTAGCTGCCCCTGACCAATAATGTTTTTTTTTTTAATGATAAAAGTATTTTATTTTTTCCAGTTATATGTAGAAATAGTTCTCAAGATTTGTTTATACAAGGTTTCCAATTTCAGATTTTTCTCACTCCCTCCACTCCCTTCCCCTCCCTTAGACAGCAGGTAATCTGATATAGGTTATATATATATATATATATTATGTATATATATATATACATAATGACATTAAACATATTTCTTTCTGCATTAGTCATGTTATAAGAGAAGAATCAGAGCAATGAGGAAAAACATCAAAATAGAAAAAGAACACTAAAAACAAAAGAAATAATGTGGTTCAATCAGCATCTATACTCCACATTTCTCTTTTTTTCTGGATTTGGAGATCCCCTTCCATCATGGGTCCCCTGGAACTCTTCTGTACCATTGCATTGGTGAGAAGAATCTAGTCCATCACAGTAGATCAACAGACAGTGTTGATGATACTGTGTACAATGTTCTTCTGGTTCTGCTCATCTCACTCATCATCAGTTCATGCAAGTCCTTCCAGGTTTTTCTGAACTCCTCCTGCTCATTGTTTCTTACAGCACAAGAGAATTCCATTACATTCATATACCACGACGTGTTCAGCCATTGCCAAATTGATGGGCAACCCCTCAATTTCTAATTCCTTGCCACTACAAAAAGAGCAGCTATAAATATTTTGGTACATGTGGGTCCTTTTCCCTTTTTTATGATCTCTTTGGGGAAAAGACCCAAAGTTGTATTGCTGAGTCAAAGGGTATGTACAGTTTTATAGCCCTTTGGGCATAATTCCAGATTGCTCTGCAGAATAGCTGTATCAGTTCACAGCTACAACAAGAATGCATTAGTGTTCCAATTTTCCCACAGCTTCCTCAACATTCATTTTCTTTTTTTCTTATATTAGCAAATCTGATAGGTGTTAGGTGGTATTTCAGAGTTCTTTTAATTTGCATCTCTCTAATCAATAGTGATTTAGAGCATTTTTTCATATGGGAATAGATAGCTTTGATTTCTTCATCTTAAAACTGCTTGTTCATATCCTTTGACCATTTCTCAATTGGGGAATGACTTGAATTCATAAATTTGACTTAGTTCCATATATTGTTTTAGAAATGAGACCTTTATCAGAAGTAATGGCCATAAAAATTATTTCCCAGCTTTCTGCATCCCTTCTAATTTTGCATGCATTGCTTCTGTTTGTACAAAACCTTTTTAATTTAATGTAATCAAAATCATCCAATTAGCATTGCATAATATTCTCTATCTCTTGTTCAGTCATAAACTGTTCTCCTTTCCAAAGGTCTGAAAGGTAGACTATTCCTTCTTCTCCTAATTTACCTATGGTATCAACTCTTATGTCTAAATCATGTATCCATTTTGACCCTATTTTAGTATAAGGTATAAGATGTTGGTCTATGCCTAATTTCTGTCATGCTGTCTTTCAGTTTTCCCAGCAGTTTTTGTAAAATACTGAATTCCTATCCCGGAAGCTGGAGTCTTTGAGTTTATCAAACACTGCATTACTAATGTCATTTGCTACTGTTTGGCCTGTGATTAGCCTATTCCATTAATCCTCCACTCTATTTCTTAGACAGTACCAGATAGTTATGATGACTGCCAATTTATAGTAAAGCTCCAGATTTGGTACAGCTAACCCACCTTCCTGTGCATTTTTTTCATTACTTCCCTTGATATTCTTGACTTTTTGTTTTTCCAGATGAATTTTGTTATTATTTTTTCTAGGTCTATAAAATAACTTTTAGGTAGTCTGATTGGTATGGCACTCAATAGGTAAATCAATTTAGGTAGAATTGTCATTTTTTACTCTATTAGCTCTGCCTATCCATGAGCAAGTGATATCTTTCCAATTATTTAGATCTGATTTTATTTGTGTGAAAACTGTTTGGTAATTGTCTTCATAGAGTTCCTGGGTTTGTCTTGGCAAGTAGACTCCTAAGTATTTTATATTATCTACTGTTACTTTAAATGTAATTTCTCTTTCTATCTCTTGCTGCTGGACTTTGTTGGTCATGTATAGAAATGCTGATGATGTATGTGGATTTATTTTATATCCTGCTACTTTGCTAAACTCCTTAATTGTTTCAAGTAATTTTTGAGTTGATTCTCTAGGATTCTCTAAGTATACCATCATATCATCTGCAAAGAGTGATAGTTTTGTTTCCTCCTTGCCTATTCTGATTCCTTTAATTCCCTTTTCTTCTCTCATTGCTAATGCTAACATTTCTAGTACAATATTGAATAATAGGGGTGATAATGGACATTCCTGTTTCACCCGTGCTCTTATTGGGATGGCCTCTAACTTATCTCCATTACATATAATGCCTGTGGATGGTTTTAGGTAGATACTCTTTACTATTTTAAGGAAACTCCACCTATTCCTAAGCTCTCTAGTGTTTTTATTAGGAATGGGGGCTGTATTTTGTCAAAAGCTTTCTCTGCTTCTACTGAGATAATCATATGATTTTGGTTAATGTTCTTATTGATGTTGTTGATTATGTAGATAGTTTTCCTAATATGGAACGAGCCCTGCATTTCTGGTATAAATCCCACCTGGCCATGGAGATTTTTTCTAAGGGAGTTCACTAATGGCTTGTGTGTGTGTGTGTTTGTGTATTTGTGTGCATGGTGCATTCTTAGTTATCCAACATACCCATTTCCTTCCCGAGAAATCCCAGAGAACCATCAGATATGACCAATAATACTTTCTTTTTGGTGGGGCAATGAGGGTTAAATGACTTTCCCAGTGTCTCACAGCAAGTAAGTGTCAATTGTCTGAAGTCACATTTGAACTCAGGTCCTCCTGAATCCAGGGCACTGCTTTATACACTGTGCCCCTTAGCTGCCCCTGACCAATAATGTTTTAAAGAGAACAAAATAATGCACACAACCGATTGATATTTTGAAAGTCTGGAAATATGTGCAACCTCTAACAGTTATGGACCTCTTGTTAGAAAGGGCCAGGTTTTTTTGGGGGGGGTGTTCTCATATCTGTTCATTCATAGTCATGCTTGATCTTTGTGATTTTGTTACACTTACTTTTAACTTTTGGTGTTTTCTTTCCATTTCCATTGTTGTGCTTACTATGCAATTTTTTTCTTGGCTCTGCTTTCATCGTTCTGCATCAGATCACATAGATCTTTCCATGGTCCTCTGTATGCATCAGGGACATTGCTTCTTACATTTCAGCAATATTTAATTATATTCATGGACTAAGATTTGTTAACCATTCCCTGCCATCCATAGGCATCTATTTGTTTCCATCTCTTAGCAATCACCACAAGTCCTTGTTATAAAGATTTTAAGCACAGGAAGAAAATCACATTTGATCATGGGTACTATGCAGCCCATTGCCAAATAGGACATCATGCAATAGATTGCAAATTTTTTTTAATTTAGTTTTTATTTTTATTGATGTATTTATTTATTTTTTAGTGAGGCAGTTGGGGTTAAGTGACTTGCCCAGGGTCACACAGCTAGTAAGTGTTAAGTGTCTGAGGCTGTATTGGAACTCAGATACTCCTGACTCCAAGGTGGGTGCTCTATCCACTGCGCTACCTAGTGGCCTGTTATAAAGATTTTAGAGAATATAGGGTATTCCTTCTTATCATGGCTTCCTTGAGGTATAAGGTCAGTAATGGAATGTCTTATTCAAAGGGTATGGACACTTTAGTCACATTATTTGCATAATTCCTAATTGCTTTATGGAATGGTTGTACCATTTCACAGCTCCATCAACAATGCATTCATGTGTCCATCCTTCCCCAAGTGCTCCAACATTGACTGTTATCATTTTTCCTAATTTGCAGGGTATAGGATGAAACCTCAGGGTGGTATTCATTTCCACATGGAATTTGGAGACCATAAAGTGTAGCCTGCATAGTAAAAATAATGAGCACAATGGATCAAGTGAAATCTGCCCAGAAGTGAATGACGATATAAAAGAAGAGAAGCAAAGACCAATGACATTTAAAGAAAGAAATGCTCAGTACTCAAGAAACACATCTTAAAAAACAGGATGAAGATCAAAATGGGTATATGATTTAAACATAAAAGTGATACCATAGGTAAATTAGGAGAGGAAGGAATAGTCCACCTTTCAGACCTTTGTTAAGGAGAACAGTTTATGACCAAACAAGAGATAGAGAATATTATGAAATGCAAATTGGATGATTTTGATTATATTAAATGAAAAAGGTTTTGTACAAACAGAAGCAATGCATCCAAAATTAGAAAGGAGGCAGAAAGCTGGGAAACAATTTTTTCTGGCCAGTACTTCTGGCCTCATTTCTAAAATATATAGGGAACTAAATCAAATTTATAAGAATCCAAGTCATTCCCCAATTGAGAAATGGTCAAAGGTTATGAACAAGCAGTTTTAAGATGAAGAAATCAAAGTTATCTATTCCCATATGAAAAAATGCTCTAAATCACTAATGATTAGAGAGATGCAAATTAAAACAACTCTGAGGTACTACGTGACACCTATCAGATTGGCTAAAATGACAAAAAAAGGAAGATAATAAATGTTGGTGAAGCTGTGGAAACATTGGAATACTAATGCATTTTTGGTGCAGCTATGAACTGATCCAGCCATTCTGGAGAGCAATTTGGAAGTATGCCCAAAGGGCTACAAGGATGTGCATATCCTTTCACCCAGCAATACCACTTTTGGGTTTTTTTCCCAAGGAGATCATGGAAAATGGAAAAGGACACAAATGTACGAAAGTATTTATAGCTGATCTTTTTGTGGTGGCGAGGAATTGGAAATTGAGGGGTTGCCCATCAATTGGAGAATAGCTGGACAAATTGTGGTATATGAATGTAATGGAATTCTATTGTGCTGTAAGAAAAGATGAGCAGGAGGAATTCAGAGAAACCTGGAAGGACTTGCATGAACTGATGATGAGTGAGATGAGCAGAACCAGAAGAACATTGTACACAATATCATCAACAGTATGTGTGGATCACCTATGATGGACTAGATTCTTCTCACCAATACAATGGTACAAGAAAGTTTCAGGTGACTCATGATGGAAAAGGCTCTGCAAATCCAGAAAAAGAAAGAACTTGCAGAATATGTATGCTGATTGAACCATTCTATTTCTTTTGTTTTTGGTGCTGTTATTTTTTTCTTTTTTGAGGTTTTTCCTTTTTGCCCTGATTCTTCTCTGATAACATGACTAATGCATAAATATGTTTAATATTATTGTACACATATAACCTATATCAAATAACCTGCTGTCTTAGGTAGGGTGAGGGAGGGGAAAGAGGGAGAATAATTTGAAATTGGAAATCTTATAAAAACAAATATTGAAAACTATCTCTGCATGTAACTGGAAAATAATAAAATACTTTTATTAACAAACAAACAAATAAACAAAAACAGGGTGCATCAAGACTGTCAGGAGAAGAGGTCTCCCAGAGGGACACACCTTAACACTAAAATGCAGTAAATCATACAAGTAAACTGCCCAGACTTTCTGAAATAGAAAATGAAATAACAATTGAAAAAATGCAAACATCACCTTGCCAAAAGAAATAAAACCAGGGTGGCAATTTCCAAGAAACAGAGTGTTTGAGTTTAATAAGTCAAGTGAGAAACATCAAGTTTTACAAGGAGGTAGTGATCAGGGGTGAGGAGAAAAGAGCCATTTTGAAAATAACACTCTAAAGTAACCGAAGGAACATAGTAGTTAATTTATAGCCAAAGAGGGGTAAAATTATAACTTGAAAGTCTCCTAATATTATCAATCAAAAACCAAATATTTATTCAGTACCATCTATGTGTGCTAGGCCTTGTGTTCATTGCAGGAGATACAAAAAGAGGCAAAAGACATGCCCTTCCTTCAAGGACAATTCAGTCTAAAGGAGGATCATTTTTTAAACCATGTCCAAAAAAGTTTATTTCTCAGTCTGTCCTCTGAGTTTATCACATCTCAGTCAGAGTTGGGTGACCTATTTCATCGAGTCTTCTGGAACTGTGATTAGTTGTTGTGTGGATCAGAGTTCCTGACTCTTTCAAAATTGTCTTACAATATTATTGCTATTATATCATTTGTTCTCTGGAACCTGCTCAAATTCCTCTGCATCAGTTCATTCAAGTCTTCCCAGGTTTCCTCTGAAAATATCTCCTTCATAAATTCAATTAGCACAATAATATTCCATCATATTCATACATCATAACTTGTATAACTGATCCCCAACTTGTGAGTACACACTAAGTTTCCAGTTCTTCAGCAAATCAATCCTTCTTATGTAGGATTTCTAGCAAAAAACATTTATTTTATTATTTTTCCAGTTACACGTAAGGGTAGTTTTCAACATTCATTTTCATAAGATTAAGAGTTCCGAATTTTTCTCCCTCTCTCCTTCATTTTCCTCCCCCCTCCACAAGATTGCAACCAGGTTATATATGTACAATGCACAAGTGTTCTTTTTATCAGTTCTTTCTATGGGGGTGGAGAGTAAACTTCCTTGTTAGACCTTTGGGATTGTCGTGGATCATTGTATTGCTGAGAGTAGTTAAGTCATTCACAATTGCTCATCGAACAATACTGCTGTCACTATGCACAATGTCCTCCCAGCTCCACTCACTTCACTATGCATCAGTTCATGAGTCTTTCCAGGTTTTTCTGGGATCATCCTGTGTGTCATGTCCTATAGCACAAGACCATTCCACCACAATCATATACTACAGCTTCTTCCCTCATTGCTCAGTTGAAGGACATTCCCCTGATTCTCAATACTTAGCCAACACAAAGAGTTGACATAAATATGTTTTGTACAATTTACCCCCCTTTTCTCTTTTTCATGATTACTCCTGTTAACTGTTTCCCTTCCATCCTATTCCCTTCTCCATAATATTTATTTTATTATCCATCTTCTTTCTTCCTATCCCTCTTCCAAAGGGATTTACTTCTGTCTGTCCCCTCCCCCAATCTGCCCTTCCTTCCTTTGCCCCTCTCTCTTCATATCCTTCCCCTCCTATTTTCCTGCAGGGTTAGAGAGATTACTCTACCCAATTAAGTGTGTATGTTATTCCCTCCTTGAGCCAATCCTGATGAGATTGAGGTCTTTGAGCCAATTCTGATGAGTGTTAGGCTCATTTACAACCCAGATTCAATAGATTATTCCACCCAGTTGGGTGTGTGTGTTAATCCCTAAAGGAGGATCTTTCAATCTAATAGGGAATCTTACAGCCTACTGAAGGAACTTACACTATAGTAGCAGAGACAAACAGAGGAAATTGGAAACAAAATGAGAAAGAGCGAGAGAAGGGAGAAGAAAACAAAATTCTACAATATGTCACCTATAAAAAAACCGCATTGGGGGGCAGAGCCAAGATGGCGGAGAGTAGCCAGCAAATCGCATGAGCTCCCCTTCTGTTCCCTCAAAAAGAACATTAAATCAAGCCTCTCGACGGATTGTGAAACTACAAAACCTGCAAAGAGACAGACACAGTCTTCCAAACAGGGATAATTTAGAAGACTTCAGGAAAGGTTGGTCTCACTCTGGCAAAAGGAAGGCTCCACTCACCACAGCACAGCGTGTGGGAGAGGGTCGGGGCAAGTCAGCAAGAAGCTGTGGGCCACAGCCAAGGAATTGAGGCCCTTGGTTCCTGGCACAACAAGCTGGTAGTACAGCAGAACAGTGGAAAAACCCACCTGCACCAGCCGAGAGGGCAGTTTGCCAGCTGCTGGGCCACCCACAGGACAGGCACAACCAGGCCTATTGATCCCAGCACACTCTGGCAGGAAGTACAGGGCAGTGAAAAATCCACAAGCCATAGAGGCCTCAGTGTAGAGATCCAGTGACACAGCCCCTATATCCCAGCACAAGAAGCGTGAAACAGGGACCCTGGTCCCCCCAGAAGAGACTTCAACTTTAAAAATAAAATAAAATAAAAATAAATAAGCTGCAGTATGAGTAGGAAACAAAAAAGAGGCCTCACCATTGATAGCTTCTGTATCAACAGGGAAGAGGCAAAGACAAATTCAGATGAGGACAATACTCCCAAATTGCCTAATTGTGAAGACTCAAGGTGGAAGATGAATTGGTCTCAAGAAAAAAATGCCTTCTTGGAGGAACTCAAAAAGGATTTTAAAAATCAATTGAGAGAAATAAAAGCAACTGCAAAAAATTATGAAAAAAGAATCAGCAGCTTGGAAAAGGAAGCACAAAGATTGACAGAAGAAAACAATTTCTTAAAAAATTCATGTGTCCAAATGGAAAAAAATGCGCATAATCTCACTGAAGAAAACAATGCCTTAAAAATTAAAATGGGACAGTTGGAAGATAATGAATCCTTAGACACAAGGAGTCCATCAAGCAGAATCAAAAGAATGAAAAAATAGGAGAAAATGGGAAATACCTCATTTGAAAGACAACTGATCTGTAAAAGAGATCCAGGAGAGACCATTTGAGAATCAGTGGACATCCTGAAAGCCATGATCAGAAAAAGAGTCTAGACACCATATTCCAGGAAATTATTAAGGAGGACTGCCCTGATATTATAAAATCAGAGGATAAAATTGTCATTGAAAGAATCCACCAAACACTTCCTGAAAGAGACCTCAAAAGGAAAACTCCAAGGAATATTGTAGCCAAATTCCAGAATTATCAGTTGAAGGAAAAAATACTCCAACCAGCCAGAAAGAAGCAATTTAAATATCATGGAGCCACGGTCAGGATTGCTCAGGAACTAGCAGATGCGACATTAAAGGATCGCAAGGTTTGGAATATGATATTCCAGAAGGCAAAGGAGCTTGGACTGCAGCCAATAATCTATTACCCAGCAAAACTGATCATTCTCTTTAGGGGAAAAGATGGACATTCAATGACACTGGGGACTTTCAAGGTTTCCTGATGAAAAGATCAGAACTGAATAGAAAATTCGATCTTAACATACAAGACTCAGGAGAAGTTTAAAAAGATAAACGGGGGGAAAAGTTATTCAATTAGGTTAAACTGTTTACATCCCTACACGGGAAGATAATACTTTTAACTCTTGAGAACTGTATATGTATTTGGGTAGACAGAAGGATTATACATAGAGGGTATAAATATAAATTGTCTTTGATGTGATGACATAAAGGCAATTGAGGGGTTAAAAAGAGAGTTTATAGGGAGAAGAGGAAAGAGGAGGTGGAATGGGGTGAATTACATCATATGAAGAGGTGAAAAAAACCCTATTACAGTAGAGGGAAGGAAGGGAGGGGTGAACATTGTTTCAACCCTACCCTCATTAGATTTGATTCAAAGAGGGAATAACATATACGTTCATTTGGATAAAGAAACTTAGCTTATTATTTAGGGAAGTAAAAGGGGAAGGGAGGACTGTTAGAAGGGAGGGCAAAAGCAAGGGAGAAAGGGGCAAAGAAAACATTGGGGGTGATAAAACAGAAGGTAGAATGGGGGAGGCAGGGGTAAGAAGCAAAACATTGGTGAGAAGAAATAGGGTGAAGGAAGAGGAAAAAGTACAATGGGGTTAAATAGAATGAAGGAGAATGGACAGTAATAATAACTGTGAATGTGAATGGGATGAACTCCGCTATAAAACAGAAGCAAAATGCAGAGTGGAGTATAAACCAGAATCCTACAATATGCTGTTTACAAGAAAGACATTTGAAGCAGAGAAATACACACAGAGTAAATGTAAAAGACTGGAGCAGAATATATTATGCTTAAGCTAAAGTAAAAAAAAAAAATCAGGGATAGCAATCCTTATCTCAGAAAAATCAGGGACAAAAAGAGATCTCATTAAAAGAGATAAGGAAGGAAACTACATCTTGCTAGAAGGCACTATAGATAATGAAGCCCCAAGGGGTATAGCATCCAGATTCTTAGAGGTGAAGTTAAATATGTTACAAGAGGAATTAGACAGTAATACTATACTAGTCGAGGATCTGAATCTTCCCCTCTCATAAGCAGATAAATGTAGCTGAAAAATAAATAAGAAGGAAGTGAAAGAGGTGAATAGAATAATAGAAAAGTTAGACATGATAGATGTCTGGAGAAAAGTGAATGGGGCTAGAAAGGAATATACCTTTTTTCTCAACATTACATGGCACATTTTCAAAATATGACCATGTATTAGGGCACAAAAACATCACATTCAAATGTAGAAAGGCAGAAATAGTAAATGCATCATTCTCAGATCATGATGCAATAAAAATTACATGTAAGAAAGAGCCAAGGAAAAGTAGACTGAAAATCAATTGGAAACAAAATAAATTCCTTGTAAAAATCAATGGGTCAAAAAACAAACCATAGAAACAATCAATAACTTTATCCAAGAGAATGACAATAAGGAGACAACATACCAAAATCTATGGGATACAGCCAAAGCAGTGCTTAGGGGAAATTTTATACCCCTAACAGCTTAAATGAATAAAAAAGAGAAAGAGGAGATCAATGAATTGGGCATGCAACTTAAAAAGCTAGAAAAAGAACAAATTAAAAATCCCCAATTAGATACTAAGCTAGAAATCCTGTAAATTAAAGGAGAAATTAATAAAATTGAAATCAAGACAACTATAGAATTAATCAATAAAACTAAGTGCTGGTCAAAAATGAAAGGGGTGATGTAACCCCCAATGAAGTGGAAATTAAGCCAATAATGAGGAATTATTTTGCCCAACTGTATGCCAATAAATTTTACAATCTAAATGAAATGGATGAATATTTACAAAAATACAAACTGCCCAGGTTAACTGAAGAGGAAATAAAATCCTTAAATAAGCCCATATTAGAAAAAGAAATTGAACAAGCCATTAATGAACTCCCTAAGAAAAAATCCCTAGGGCCAGATGGGTTTAGAGGTGAATTTTACCAAACATTTAAAGAACAATTAATTCCAATATTATATAAATTATTTGGAAAAATAGGTGAAGAAGGAGTTCTACCAAATTTGTTTTATGACACAAATATGGTGGTGATACCAAAACCAGGCAAAGCAAAAACAGAGAAAGAAAATTGTAGACCAATTTCCCTAATGAATATTGATGCTAAAATCTTAAATAAGATATTAGCAAGGTGATTACAGCAAGTGATCACCAGGATAATACACTATGACCAGGTAGGATTTATAGCAGGAATCCAGGGCTGGTTCAACATTAGGAAATCTATCAACATAATCAACCACATCAGTAAGAAAACTAACCAAAACCATATCATTATCTCAGTAGAAGAGAAAGCTTTTGACAAAATACAGCCCCCATTCCTAATAAAAACACTAGAGAGCTTAGGAATAGGTGGAGCGTTCCTTAAAATAGTAAATGGTATCTACCTAAAACCTTCCACAAGCATTATATGTAATGGAGATAAGTTAGAGGCCTTCCCAATAAGATCAGGGGTGAAACAGGGATGTCCATTATCACCTCTATTATTCAATATTGTACTAGAAATGTTAGCATTAGCAATGAGAGAAGAAAAGGAAATTAAAGGAATCAGAATAGGCAAGGAGGAAACAAAACTATCACTCTTTGCAGATGATATGATGGTATACTTAGAGAATCCTAGAGAATCAACTCAAAAGTTACTGGAAACAATTAACAAGTTTAGCAAAGTAGCAAGATATAAAATACATCCACATAAATCAGCAGCATTTCTATACATGACCAACAAAGTCCAGCAGCAAGAGATAGAAAGAGAAATTCCATTTAAAGTAACAGTAGATAATATAAAATACTTGGGAGCCTATTTGCCAACACAAACCCAGGAATTCTATGAACTCAATTACCAAACACTTTTCACACAAATCAAATCAGATCTGAATGATTGGAAAGATATCAATTGCTCATGGATAGGCAGAGCTAATAGAGTAAAAATGACAATTCTACCTAAATTAATTTACCTACTGAGCACCATACCAATCAGACTACCTAAAAGTTATTTTATAGACCTAGAAAAAATAATAACAAAATTCATCTGAAAAAACAAAAACGTCAAGACTATCAAGGGAAGTAATAAAAAATGCACAGGAAGGAAGGTTAGCTGTACAAAATCTGGAGCTTTATTATAAATCGGCAGTCATCAAAATTATCTGTTACTGGCTAAGAAATAGTGTGGAGGATCAATGGAATAGGCTAGGCACAGGAGACACAACAGTAAATGTCATTAGTAATGTAGTGTTTTATAAACTCAAAGACTCCAGCTTCTGGGATAGGAATTCAGTATTTGACAAAAACTGTTGGGAAAACTGGAAGATAGTATGGCAGAAATTAAGTATAGACCAACATCTTACACCTGATACTAAAATAAGATCAAAATGGGTACATGATTTAGACATAAAAGCTGATACCATAGGTAAATTAGGAGAGGAAGGAATAGTCTACCTTTCAGACCTTTGGAAAGGAGAACAGTTTATGAGCAAACAAGTGATAGAGAATATTATGAAATGCAAAATGGATGATTTGATTACATTACGTTTAAAAAGTTTTTCTACAAACAGAAGCAATGCATCCAAAATTAGAAGGGATGCAGAAAGCTGGGAAACAATTTTTATGGCCAGTACTTCTGATAAAGGTCTCATTTCTAAAATATATAGGGAACTAAATCAAATTTATATGAATACAAGTCATTCCCCAATTGAGAAATGGTCAAATGATTTGAACAGGCAGTTTTAAGATGAAGAAATCAAAGCTCTCTATTCCCATATGAAAATATGCTCTAAATCCTTATTGATTAGAGAGATGCAAATTAAAACAACTCTGAGATACCACCTGACACCTATCAGATTTGCTAATATGACAAAAAATGAAAATAATGAATGTTGGGGAAGCTGTGAGAAAATTGGAACACTAATGCATTCTTGTTGGAGCTGTGAACTGATCCAGCCATTCTGGAGAGCAATCTGGAATTATGCACAAAGGGCGATAAAGCTGTGCGTACCCTTTGACCCAGCAATAACACTTTTGGGTCTTTTCCCCAAAGAGATCATAAAAAAGGGAAAAGCACCCAAATGTACAAAAATATTTATAGCTGCTCTTTTTGTGGTAGTAAGGAATTGGAAATTGAGGGATTGCCCATCATTTGGAGAGTGGCTGAACAAGTTGCCCTATATGAATCTAATGCAATTCTATTGTGCTGTAAGAAACAATGACCAGGAGAATTTCAGAGAACCCTGGAAGGACTTGCATGAACTGATGCTGAGTGAGATGAGCAGAACCAGAAGAACATTATACACAGTATCATCAACATTGTGTGTTGATCAACTGTGATAGACTACATTCTTCTCACCAATACAATGGTACAGGAGAGTTCCAGGGGACTCATAATGGAAGGGGATCTCCATATCCAGAAAAGAAAAGAACTGTGGAGTATAGATGCTCATTGAACCATACTATTTCTTTTGTTTTTGGTGCTGTTGTTTTTCTATTCTGAGGTTTTTCCTCATTGCTCTGATTCTTCTCTTATAACATGACTAATTCAGAAATATGTTTAATGTTTTATATATATGTATAACCTATATCAGATTACCTGCTGTCTAGGGGAGGGGGGAGGAAGAGAGAAAAATCTGAAATTGGAAAGCTTGTTTAAACAAATGTTGAGAACTATTTTTTCATGTAAGTGGAAAAAAATAAAATAATTTTATCAGAAAAAAATGCATTGGAAATACAAAGACTTACATGAAATAAAGCTGGGGAGATGGATGGAACCCCCCATATATCATGCATCCAGTGATGCCAAAAGAGTAGATAGTAGAATAATGATATCTGACAAAGCAAGAACAGATATTTAAACAATAACAAAATACAAATAAAAACCTACATTAGAATGTAAGCAACCATAAACAGTAGGCAAATATCAGTAATAACAAACTTTTACACTCCCAATGCCTTAACATCCCAATTCATAAAGGAAACATTAACCAACGTGGTAGAAGACACAGACAATAACAGAGCAGTGACAGGAAACTTCAATATGCCTCTGGAGCACTGGGCCTGCAGTCAGAACAAAATCAGGAACTTAGTAGCTTTGTGATACTGAACAAGTGGATTCACCTGTGTGCATCCTTGTGAAATGGGGGAGAATATCTTGTGCTTCACAGGGTTGTTGTGAGGATCAAGTGAGATGATATTTGCAAAAGAGGTTAGCACATGTCCTGGCACATATTAGGGACTTAAAATGGTTGATTGATGAATAAAGTTCCAAGTCTGGAAGATTTTATTTCCTTCTGTTGTAATAGTGTGCCCAGGTTAGCCTTCAAACAGTCTGCACTGAAGGGTGCAAGGGGGCAAAACCAGGAATACTGAAAAGCAAACGAAAAACCTTTCAGATCTAGAAGAAACATTCCACATAGAAAGGGTATGAGGCTTCAGGTGCTCAAGTGCATATCGATGGCTTTGGGTAAATGCTTTGTGACTTGGCTAGAAACAAAGACTACTGGCTAATTGTGAAGGGGAAACACAGGAGTGAGTGTCCTTCAACTAGCCCTAGGACCTTGGGTGGAGTAGCAGCTACACCAGGTACTCCCAGTGTGGGATGGGGGAGTCAAGTAAGACAAGGGGTGTGCGATAAGAAAGACCTTAATAAGCTAGGGAGGAGATAGGATGTACTGTATGATAAAGAGGCTAAAATTCATGCCTATTGCAGATGAAGAATACTATGGTGTTTAAATTTTACAGTCAATAAGCATTGATAAAAAGCCTACTGTGTGCCATTCACAAAGCAAGGAAAAGAAAAGCCAGAAAATCCCTTTTCTCAGAGACCTCACAGTCTAATGGGGATGCGACATACAAACAGCTGAAGTTCAAACAAGCCATATACAGGATGAATTGGAAATAAGCTAGAGAACAAAGGGCCAGGAGCTAGATCTGGGAAAGGCTTCCTGTAGAAGGTGGGATTGTAAGTGGGAACCAAAAGAAGTCAGGGAAACCAGAAGGCAAAGATGAGGAGGGAGAGCCCTGCAGGCAAGAGGGACACCCTGAGAAAATGGGCAGAGTTGGGAGGTGGAGTGTCTTGTGCAAGAGCAGCAAGGAGGAGGGATCCTAGAATATGTGGGGGGGGGGGGAAGAGAATGTAGGGTGTATGACAGATGCAGAAATGGGGGGCAGGTTGTGATGCACTTCCAATGCCAATAGACTAAAAGCAGGTGTGGTGGCTTGGGGGCCTGTTCTTTCCAAGACTCTGGGTTCAGAGCACAGGTGGGTCTCCATCAGGGTCTGTGGGGAGATGCTGGACAAGGTGGTGGTGATGGATTGACTTCTCTGGCACATGCTGCCCCCCCATCTCTCCCTCAATTGCCTTTGAAAGGAACTTCCATCCACCATTGTCTGAAACAGTTGAGAAACCTCCTCAAGCAATCAGAGCATGTCCAGAAGGAAGATTACCAGGCAATATTCCTCTAATCTGCAAAATAGTCACAAACAGGGTTGCCATGGTGACTCCATCTTCTCAAGTTCTCATCCCACTTGCATTTTCATGATGTTTTTGACACTTCCTTTAGATTTTTTCCAAGGAGAAATTGGTGGAGGTTCTGAATTACTCAGCCCCAAACCCTTCATCTATTCAAAGGGAGCTCTCTCCTCCCAGCCACTATTGGATTAATGAATGAAAAAGCATTTTTTTAAGCAATTGATATGTGCAAAGAAATGTGTTAAGTGCTATAGTACATAACTCTGTTGCCACCCCCCCACTTCCACTTTTTGAACCCCACAAATCCTTGTTCATATATTCAATGATATCCAGATGGGGTGTCTAGTTTGGTGGAACAATACTTCCTGATTCAAAGGAAATGAGAGGAAATACTAAGGAGAAGAACAAAGCAGTCTATTTAGTTCTGGAACTTGCCCCAGGCGTGCTTTTCCCCCTAATCTACTACACCCTACCTGCTTCTTATTCCTCTGCACAGCCTAACATTATGCAGAACATTCAGAAGGTTTTCAATGAATGTTTATGTTCTAAAGCAGTCTCAACTTAAATCTAATCAACAAGGAAGTGCCCAACTCAGATTTTGTTGATCATCAAGTCTAGTCTTCCTCAAGTTTTTGAGCCTTGGAATGGTGTTTGCGATTCTCCCAACTCTTTCATGTATATACTCGTTAATGTGATTTTTCTTTTCTCTGATTCTAACATACAATCACTGTTGGCCTTGCAGCCCCTATAGTCAGGAGCAGGCTTCCTTTGGATAGTGTCAGTCAACAAGAAGCCTCTGAGTGTCTCTCTTGGGCCAGGTTGTTAGAAGAGGCTTCAGTGGCAGAAATATCTTCTTTTTTATTTAATAGTATTTTATTTTTCCAACAAAATGTAAAGATAATTTCAACATTCATTTTATAAGATTTTGAATTCCAAATTTTTCTCCCTCCCTCTCCCAGCCTCTCCCAAAGATAGCAAGCAATAAGATATAGGTTATAAATATACAACCATGTTAAACAAGTTCTCATATTAGTTATGCTGTGAAGGAAGAATCAGAACAAAAGGGAAAAGCCATGAGAAAGAAAAAAACAATCAAAAAGCAAAAATATTATGCTTTGACCTGCATTCAGAGTCCATAATATTTTCTCCACATGTGGATAGAATTTTTTGAATTTTCTTTGATCATCCTATTGCTGAAAAGGGCTAAGTCTATCTTAGTTGATTATCACATCATGTTCCTCTGTACAATTTGGTTTAGTTTTGTTTTGTTTTGTGGGGCAATCAGGGTTAAGTGACTTGCCCAGGGTCACACAGCTAGTAAGTGTCAAGTGTCTGAGGCTGGAATTGAACTCAGAACCTCCTGAATTCAGGGCTGGTGCTGTATCCACTGCACACGCTAGCTGCCCTGTGTACAATATTCTCTTAGTTCTGTTCTCTTCATTCGGGATCAGTTCATCAAAGTTATTCCAGGTGTTTCTGAAATCTGCCTACTCATCATATCCTACAGAACAATAGTATTCCATAACCTTAATATACCCCAACTTGTTTAGCCATTCCCCAATTTGATAGGTACTCCCTCAACGTCCAATTCTTTACCACCATAAAAAGAGCTGTTATAAATATTTTTACTTGTGGGTCTTTTTCCATTTTTAAGATCTCTTTGGAATACAGACTTAGCAGTATTATTGCTGGATCAAATGGTATGCCCTGTTTTCTAGCCCTTTGGGCATAGTTCCAAATTGTTCTCCAGAATGGTTGGATCAGGTCACAACTCCACCAGCAATGCATCAGTGTTCCACTTTTCTCACATCTTCTCCATCATTTATCATTTTCTTTTTGTGTCATATTAGCCAATCTTATACATATGACATGATCGGCCACAGTTGCTTTTATTTCTATTTCTCAAATCAGTATTGATATAGAGCATTTCTTCAGGTGACTATAGATAGAATTCTTCATCTGAAAGCTGCCTCTTCATGTCCTTTGACCATTTCTCAGTTGGAGGAATGACTTGTTTTCTTATTAATTTGACTCAGTTCTCTATATATTTCAGAAATAAGGCCTTCCTCAGAATCCCTTGATGTACACATGATTTCCCAGGCTTCTGCTTGACTTCTAATCTTGGTTGTCTTGGTTTTGTTTTTGCAATAACTTTTTAAATTTAATGTAATAAAAATTAGCAAAAAATTATGCATTATGTATTTCACAGTGTTCTCTATCTCTTCTTTGCTCATAAATTCATCCTTTCTTTATATCTATCTACATATATGTATATGTATATATATATATATATCTGAGAGGTAAGCTAATTCTTGCTCTCCCATTTTGCTTATCACCCTTTATGTCTAAATCATGTACCCATTTATACCTTGTCTTGGTATATGGTGTGCAATGTTGGTCTATGTCCAGTCTCTGCTATTCTATTCTCCAGTTTTCCCAGAAGTTTTTGTCAAATGGTGAGTTCTTAACCCAGAAGCTGGAGTCTTTGGGTTTATTGGAGAGTAAATTACCATAGTCATTTAATACAATGTTTGTGTGTGTAACCTCTTCCACCGATCCACTATTCTATTTCTTGGGGCAGCTAGTTGGCACAATGGATAGAGCACTGGCCCTAAAGTTGGGAGTTCCAATTTCACCTCAGACAATTATGCGACCCCGGGAAAGTCTCTTCACATCAATTGCCTTAAACATCCAGGGCCTTTGACAGTTGTCCTGATATATATCTTGCCACTGGACCCAGATGGCTCTGGATGAGAGAGTGAAGTTGGTGACTTTGCACAGCCCTCTCTCACTTAAATCCTATTCAGTGCAAGTCATGACATCACCTTGATGTCATGGTCTTCTTCATGAACGAAGGGCAAACAATAACAGCAACAACAACAAACAACTCAACTTCTTAGCCAGGACCAAATAGTTTTGAAGATGGCAGTGATGTCTTAATTCAGGATCAGTGTTGGCATGAAATGAGGTACTGGGAAATCATTGCACAGTTAACAATAGCAGGTTTACTCTGGGCTAACACAGCATAGAAATACAACAACGATATAGTGACATGAATTCTCTGAACATAGCAACACTCCCCTTCACATAAAACACATCTGGCTATCAGAGCAGGGTCCTAGGGATGGATATGAGGACTTGTGTGGTCTTCAATAATCCACCAATTCTGAGAACTCCTGAGTACCTGACTGTGAAACTTTTCATGCCCTTAGGGGACCCTGAAAATACATCAGGGGAAATAGGTGCCAAACAGGTTCAGTTCAGTTAATAGTCATTTTTAAGTTGCTTACTATGTGCCACACTCTGTGCGACATGAGAAATATGAAGAAGTATAAGACAGTTCCTGCTCCCTCACAGACCTCATGCAAATAGTGGTGACAAGAAACAACTATAGATAAAAAAGCTATATACGGGAAATACTGGAAATAATCAACAAAAGGAAGTTGCTAGATAGAGACTTGTGGGAAAGGGGAAAAGCTTCCTATAGATAATGGGATTTTAGCTGAGACTTGGAGAAAGCCAGAGAAGTCATGTGGCAGAGATGAGGAGAGCGAATATTACAGGTGTGGGGAACAGCCACTGAAAGAAAATGGCCAGATGTGGGAGATGGAGGATGTTCTGCTAGGAACAGCAAGGAGGTGTAATGATTGGAATGATGCCACCTACTGGAGACTTGCTGTGGGAAAGCTCCACCATGAGGAAAATGCCTCAGAGGCATTGTGGCTTTTCCTTGGCGTCAGGAAATGACGTTTGCTCATGGGTGCTGTCTATCAAGGCTACCGGCCAATCAATTTGAGGAGCCTCCTATTTTCTGGTAGGAGACAGGAAGGAGGAAAGGGAGCCTGCGCGGAGAGCTCTGGGGTTTTTTGGGGTTCCTTACTGGATGGTGGTGGCGGCAGAGGACTTCACAGGAAATTGGAGAAAGATAGGAATGCCAGGCTGTTGGAATTCTGTTCTCAATCTTTTTCTTTCTATTTTCCAATAAACCCTTAAAAACCTAAACTCATTTTATCAGTGATTTTAGTCAGTTTCCCCCAAAACTGGGGGAACAGATTAGAATCCACATTTAGAATCTTAAATTACACAGTTTGGCTGACCACGAAGAGGAAAACCGAACGCTCATCTTCTGATCTTCTGATTGGGTAAGATTTCCCTCCCCTGTCCCTTTAAATTGGAAAGTACTATCAAGTATAGGCTGTTTTAAATTTCAAATGGATCTTTTAAACATCCTAAGTACCCCTTTTCTAGATTTACCTTCACCAATCAGAGATGTTGGCCAGTTTGAATTTGAATATATTTTTATTACTCTTTTTGGTTTTGTGGGGCTTTGTGGTGTGGTATGGAGAATTTGGCATGCCCTAGATAATATTAGAATAAAGATGATTCCCCGGGATTCCCCATTAGGAAAGCTACTTATGGATTGGAATGAGGGAAAACTTAGACTAAATAGAACCATGACCAGAGGAGAGCTTATCAGACTGTGTTTTATGTGGCATGAGGAATTACAGGAAGAATGGCCCAAATATGGGTCATTTGATCCCCAAACATTGAGGTATTTGCAAAGAACCCTAAGTAGATGTCCACCTGAACATTTACGTTATTGGAAAATCTGGGCCAGAGCAAGCGAAAATTATCATACTAAAAATATAAGACGAAGAAAATCCAGGCCCCAGTTTACATCTGAGTCTGCCTCCCAAACTGAAACAATAAACTGGCAGAAAGACATGGCCTCCCAAACCGAAACGCCCAATAATACAACTCAATCCAAGGCCGTTCAGACTGAAATTCCAAATGACCCAACTCTTATTCCCTCGCCCTCGACTTCCTCCATGCCAAACAAATAAAGAAAGAAAGAAATGATTCCCCTGTAGAGGAGACAGAGAAAGTAAAAATTTTTCCCCTTCAAGAGATCCTTGCCCATGGTCAAAAAGGTACTATATGTAAGCTCAGACAATACACACCTTTTACACCCAAGGATTTGGCTTTATGGGTACAAAGCACTCCTAAATTTGATGAAGATCCCACAGCAGTTATCAGGCAGTTTAGAGCAATTTTTAGAGCATATCAGCCCACTTGGAATGATGTTACTGACCTTATGGAAATAATATTGTCCCCAGGAGAAAGAGCAGATATAGCAGCTGCAGCAAACAGCCTGGAAGTCATGGGAAAGGTTGATATTGGGTGGCCTATTCAAGACCCTGACTGGGACCCCAATAACCCTAAGCATTTTGATATGTTGAAAGACGCAAGGAAAACATTGCTGAAGGCAATGGAATCCTGTATTAGAAAGACTGATAACTGGCAAAAATTTATAGATACAGTTCAGGGACCTGATGAGAGACCTAATAGATTTTATGACAGGCTGTGTAAGTATGCCAGGCAATATGCTAGACTAGACCCATTAGACAGTAGAGACGCCCATATTATCTGCTCTCATTTTGTAAACCAGTCCTTACCAGAAATTTGGAAATATTTTAAAAAGCAATGTCCTGGGTGGAATAGTTTGAGTCCTGACAGACTTAAAGAAATAGCAACATATATTTATGAAGGAAATGAGAGAGAAGAAAGGAACAGACAGGACATTTTAGCTCCAGTACAGGAAACAACAGGGCAGAGAAACTGGAAAATTGAAAATCGTTATCAACCCCCTAAATTTTGCGAGTACTGCAAAAAAGAAGGACACTTCTTGAGGGAATGTAGAACTAGAAAACAAGACCTTAAGAGGACAATGACCAAGAGCCTTGAGGAATTCTTTGGGGGAAATCGAAATAATTTTGGAAACTTTTATCAGAAGGGAAACAACCGGAGTAATTATAGGCCTTATTACAGGCAGAATCAAAATGGATATAAATCTTTTCAGGGGGATACAAAGAGACAGTATCAGAATAACCGTAGACCCTATCAGGGAGGAACAGAAGGACAGAACCAGAATCAGGGTAACCATGGACTCCCTCAAAGGGGGGGCACAGGATTGACAAGAGGAAGGGGAGGAATGGAACATAGATAATGAAAGCAACATATTCCCAGATCCGGATTTTTTGAATGCACTTCTGCCAGTCCATTCACCTCCCCAGAGTAATGAACCTCATGTGACCCTCAAAGTAGCGGACACGTATTATGACTGTTTGCTAGACACAGGAGCTTCTAAATCAGTATTAGTAAGCAAAGCAGATGCTGGGTGTAGACCTGTAGGATTTTTGAATGTAGTAGGAGTCTCAGGAAAGAGCCAGAGAGTGGCAAAATTGAATCCTTGCATGGTATCTATGGGGTCCTTAACAGTAGAACATTCATTTTTACTCATGCCTGATGCCCCTGTAAATTTATTAGGTTGTGATCTCCTTTGCAACTTAGAGCAACCATATCTTGTGCTCCAGATGGGGCTGTCTCCCTACAATTGCCAGAGGATACTGTTCATTTATTACCAATTTTACTTACAGAAGCTCAAGGAACAGCAGGGGAGGTATCCAAAATCCCCTCTGACATTCCTGAGTCTTTAAGGGCCTAATGAGGTGGGGCTCCTTAAGTCTGCCATGCCTGTTACCTTTAAAGTTAAGGGGGGACCACCCCCCTCCATTCCACAGTATCCATTGTCTAGGGAAGCAATAGAAGGGATCACCCCTATAATTGAGGCTTTGAAAAGCCAGGGTATTATTATTCCATGTCATCACTCTCCATGCAATACTCCCATTTTGCCAGTTAAAAAACCCAAGCCTGGGCCAGATGGTAAACCTGTTTATCGTTTTGTGCAAGATCTTAGAGCAATTAATAATTATGTTATCCCTAGACATGCTACAGTGGCTTCCCCTTCTACCATAATTTCTTCCATTCCCTATGAATCTACATGTTTCACAGTGGTAGACCTCTGCTCTGCCTTTTTCTCCATACCAGTACATGAGGACTTCCAATATTTATTTGCTTTTACCTGGAAAAATAGACAGTGGACCTGAACTAGACTCCCAAAGGGATTTGTAGACAGTCCCACATTATTTTCCCAAATTTTACAGCAGGATCTGGCCTCCATTACCTTTAAAGGCTCCACACTAGTACAATATGTTGACGACTTACTTTTAGCCTCCCCTAATGCTGAAATTTGTCAAGAAGATAGCCGTCACTTACTACTAGAGCTGCACAAGAGAGGCCACAAAGTGTCCAAGTCAAAGGTACAATGTTGTTTGCCCCAGGTGGAATATTTAGGATTTATTCTGGCTGCTGGAACTCACTCTGTCTAAGAGAATCCAGGCCATTCAACAACTTTCTGCCCCCTCTACTAAGAAGCAATCAAGAGCCATTCTGGGAGCAGCTGGGTACTGTAGACAATGGATACCCTCTTTTGGTGAAATTACTAAACCTCTCATAGCTCTAACAAAAAGTTCTGTCCCAGACATTTTACAGTTGTATCCCCAGCATCTCTCAGCCATAAAAGAATTAAAACGGGCCTTGTTATCAGCACCTGCCCTAGGACTACCAGATTATAGTAAGCCTTTCACTCTCTTTGTGCATGAACAAAGGGGGGTGGCTTCTGGAGTTCTGACTCAATCACTGGGGCCTAACCAATGCCCTATAGCCTACTATTCAATTCAGCTGGACCCTGTAGCAGCTGGAGCACCACCTTGCCTTAGAGCAGTGGCAGCCACAGCCCTTTTGGTAGAAAAAGCCTCTGATTTGGTCCTAGGTAACCCTCTAACTGTGCAATGCCCTCACGAAGTGGAGGCTCCTCAAGTTGATTGACTGGTAGCCTTGATAGACAGCACCCATGAGCAAACGTCATTTCCTGACGCCAAGGAAAAGCCACAATGCCTCTGAGGCATTTTCCTCATGGTGGAGCTTTCCCACAGCAAGTCTCCAGTAGGTGGCATCATTCCAATCGAGGCAAATGTTGCTAGACTGAAGAGTATATCACAGGGGTGAAGGGGAACACAGGAGGAATGTGTAAGATGTAAAGAAACTGGAAAGGTGACAGAGGGTACTTTAGAAAAGGTTTTACATGGCAGAGATGATTTTATATTTAAAACTGGGATAAGGACTTCTCACATTAGAGAGAGTAGGATCTATACAGGTATTTTGCTCAAGAATTAAATTCAAACCAATAAGTGGCTGTTGAATGTTCATGAGGTGAAATTTGATAGTTTTGGGAAATGACTTTTCTTTTGATGATTAAAAAAATAATTTTGCCCCCATCCCCGGCAACCTTCTAGTGTCAGATGATCTAGAGAGATGAGAGTACACTACTGAGATGGGCATACAAGAGGCAGCAGAATCTAATGGATACATCACTCAATTCTGTGTTAGGAAGATCTGGGTTCACATCCTACCTTAGTAGTTGTGGACACTTACAAGATTTGAGATTTCAGATGACTCACATCACCAGTCTGAGGTTCAGTTTTTTTCCACTGTACAATGAGGTTTGGCTAGTTGACCTTTGAGATCTCTTCCAACTCACTATCTTTTTTGCAATTATGTAAAACATTAGCATATTAGTCATTTTGTATAAGAAAATGAATAAAACAAAAAGAAATGGAAGAAATAAAATGAAAAACAGCATTCTTCTGTCTGTCTTCAGTCAGGATCAGTTCCTTGGAGGTGGATAGTATGCTTCACCACAGCTTGTTTTGCCATTCCTCAACTGATGGGCATTCCTGTGAGTGGAGTCAGGAATACCTCAGTAGAAGCCTACCTCAGATATTTGCTATCTATCAATCCTTGGGAAAACCATTTTATTGCTTTGTGGCACTGTTTCCTCATCTGTAAAAATCAGGTTGGCTATGATGGCCTCTCTTGTCCCAAGCCATAATTCACATCACAATAGCTTGGATTCATTCTCTTGTATTCTTCTATTCTCTCTCCTTGATTGTTCCTTGTGGGATAAACCCCAGACCAATACTTATTACAATGCTTGCCACATAGGAAGCACCCAAGAAATGCTTTCTCTCTCTCTGTATATCTGTCTGTCTGTCTATCTATCTATCTATCTATCCATCTATCTATCTAACACACCTCATGAATTCTTCATGGAGAAGATGATTCTGGAGAACTGGACTTCCTACCTGGACAGACTGAGGCAAAGAGTATCTGGGGGCACTTGTATTCTGTTGGCCAATCTCTTTTTTATGTAGTTTGTGGAACTAGTGATTTGGGTTGCCAAGGAATGAGCCAGTGAGCCCCTGTCCCCTCAGGGGTGTTCTCACTGTCATCTCTTGGATGACAACCTTCCTCCACTTTACATCAGGGCCTATACAGAGGGAAAAATTCAAATTACACACACACAAACAAAAATACATGCGTATATAAACAATCATAACTATTGTTCTTCAACAAATTGTCTCAACCTCTGATGGAACCTTGAGAAAACTGTAGTGATGGAAAACTGCGGAAGTTGAGAGTAATGTTATACATAGGACACAGAGACTACAGTAAGTCAAGGGATGATTTTCAGGGGATGGGGAGACATAGAAATGTTTGTAGGCAGGGTGGGAACCAAGCCACAGATAGTGAGAGAATGAAGATGAGTGAGAGAAAGGATGCTAGAGGAGTCAATCGTTAAGAGATGACAGGATGGAATGGAGAAAAGAGGGACCTCTTGGTGAATGGATTCCATTTTTTTCTTTCTCATATGAAGCAATGTTCTCATCTGAGAGGGTGAGGAAATGGAATTCTTGGAACATGTCAGGAGGGATAACAAGCACTGGAAAAACTCTGTGATGAGTAGGGTAGTGGATAAATGATTAGGGAGATGTAAAAGAATTGCCATGAAGCAGTGAAGACCCAGTTGAAGTCCTGTCACAAAAATTTTGTTGCATAGAGAGTTAGCACAGTTATATGAATTTCTCCAGCTTTGCTCAAGAACACAAGTGTAGGTTTGGCTGTAGTGATCCAAGACAAAAATAAGATTACAACCATATGATATTCTAGTTGAGGAGAACAGCTTGAAGTAATTGTGGTGGTACTGGGGGTAAAAGGGAAAAACACTTTGCCTAGTTAATAACAGGGCTAAAGTGCCAGGATTTAATAATTGGAATATGGAATAATATGGAAGATAATAGCAAATGAAGAGGCAGCCCAGCTATGCAGTGGATACAGCACGACAAAGATCAAACCAGCAGATGCTGCTGGCCAAATCACCAAAGTAGGTAATAGCTTCAGAAGGAAATGAGAATTTATGATGGCTAGCATTGGTTTTACAAGAAGGTTCCATGGGTCAAGGGAAAACTAAACTACGAGATAGGAAGGTGGTTGGGAAAGGCTGATGGAGGAAAGTGTGACGGAGGCCAGGGCCTCTTGTTTGGACAATAGTCTCACTCCTCTGCATGACTCCAACTCCATAAGGAATGGTATCCTGGCAATGACACTGAGCCCTTAGCTGCTCTGGGAGAACCCAAGTACCCACACAAGGATTGGGCATGGGAGATTGGTGTCAAGAATACCCGGGCACAACAACACTTCACCAGTGCTGGGCATATGTTTATTAGCGGCTATGTGGACCATACTGTCTCTGACTTTAACTGTGATCTTAATTTTTTTTTAGTGAGGCAATTAGGATTAAGTGACTTGCCCAGGGTCACACAACTAGTAAGTGTTAAGTGTCTGAGGCCGGATTTGAACTCAGGCACTCCTGACTCCAGGGCCAGTGCTCTATCCACTGTGCCACCTAGCTGATCTTAACTTTGAAAGTCAAAAGGGGTAAGGGCCTGAGGGGATGTGGGAGAGCAGTGTGGTTCTCAGGGTCATTGCAGAGGAATTGCTAGGTGTAGGCCTAGAGGAATGCAAGGGCTATAGAGGAGGACTAAAGAGCAGAAGGGACCAATGGGCCTTTCACAGGGTTTGGGTTGAAGTTAGGAGTTTGAAGGAGAAAAGTCACAAATCACTCCATCCCAGGATTCCAGTATGTAGAGGTGATGATCTCTGTGGGAGTGAAGACCTGGAAAAAAGGGGATACCCATCATTTTGGTATGGGATGAAAAGTGAGGTCTAGGAATATGAATGGAGCCATCTGACCTCATCATTTCCCTGAAACTGAGAACTTTATGTCTTATTTTGCATCTTGAGTCCATTGCCTTTTTGTCACAAGGTGGATTGCTTGTTAATTGGTCACTGTACTTGTCAGTTCTGAAGTCTGTCCAGGTGGCAAAAACCACCCCTTTTAGGGATTCCAAACTCTTCTTTGTTGTTCCTTATTTCAGGGAATTGGATGCAGAAAGAACGTGCCTTTATGGGAACAGGTTTGCACAACCCCCCATCTTAGATCACTGAAAAGGGACAAAATAAAACTCCCACCAAGATTTGTAACCCATTTAATTGGTTTTGGCAGACTGATTTTGAAAACGTTGTAGGAAATTCAATTTAAAAGCCTATAGCCATGACAAAACAGAACCCTCCCAATAAGAACTCAGGTTCCAAAACGACAAACTCACCTGTTAACATTAGATGCATCATGTTCTTAGAGGAACCTATATCTAAGTTTTTAGAGATGGGAAAATTTGAAATTGAAAGAACAAATCCAATCAGTGCCTCTTCCTCTCTATCATAATCCCAGTGGTATCTTCAAGGTAGAGGTGATGTCTGCCATGGATAGTGACATTCATAAAGAACCCTAAAATTAAGGCCCATTATTCTGAGATGTGGCTTTGTGGAACTGACCCTCATGAAAACCACCAATCAAATGCCAGGCTCCAGTAGAGATCACCCATTGGGATGCAGGGCCTAATTGAGACCACCAAGGGAGAGCTGGACCCGGTCCCCTCCCCCAAGGCAAAATATTTACTGAGTGCCAGGTCCCTAGTGAGATCATCATTTGATTCATGGGGGCTTTGTCCCAATCACCAGTTGGTTACCGGATTATTAATATACACCCAGTTCCTGAAAGAGAGTACCAGCTAGGTCCCAGCATCCCTTTCCATTCTTGTGAGTATCTGGATAACAGGATAACTCAAAGACTAAAAGTAACTAGGCAAGACTACCTACTGGACATCATAGTTCCCTGAAACACATCCCTCCTCTCAATTTGCTAATTTCTTTGAAGAGAACCCACATTTTAGCAAGTCTGTTGTTTTTTTCCATAAACAAGCATTAATTTTCTCTCCCTCACACCTCCACTGGGAACAGAAAAAGAAAAAGAGAAAATACAACCCTCAGAATAGGTATGCATAGTCAAGAAAAACAAATTGACCATATCCAAAACTAGATCTCATTCCACATGCTAAATTCATTACCTCTTTGACAAGAAGTGGGTAGTCTTGAGATATAGTTATTGTCTTGATTAGAGATCTTAAATCTTTCAAAGTTATTTGACTGTACAAAGTTGTTACTGTATAAATTGATGTGGTACTGCTCACTTCACTTTGCACTGATTCATACAAGAATTCCCCAGTTTCTCTGAACCACCCCTCTTGGCGTATCTAATGGAACATATCCATCCCATTGGTTTACCATGATTTGTTTGGCCATTCTCCATAGACAGCACCCCTTAATTTCTAGTTTCTTTGGCTTCAAGAAGCCGATATAAATATTTTTATACCTGTGTGTCCTGTTCTTCTTGCTGTGATCTCTTTGTATAAGTCTGGTACTGGAATAATTGAGAAGAAATGTTGACACAGTTGAGTGACACTGAAGGGAGGGAATAGGATGGAAGGAAATGCAGTTAGCAATAGTAACTGTGAAAAACAATTTGAAGTGAGTTGGTCTAACAGGTCTCTTTTCACACACACATAGAGAACTGAGGCAAATTTCTTAAAATTAGATCCATTCCCCAACTGATACATCATCAAAGATATGAAGTTTCCAGATGAAATAAAGCCATCTAAAGCCATATGGAAAAAATGCTGTAACTCACTCAAAACAAATCTGGGGTACTATCTAATATCTAATGGATGGAATAATAGAAAAGCAAAGGAAAACAAAAATTTTTAGGGGATATGGGGAAAAGAGACATTATTGTACTCTTGGTGAATTTGTAAATGTATTCAAACATTCTGTAGAGCAATTTGGAACTATGGCCAAAGTTCTATAATATCATGCAAACTCTTTGAACTATTAAGAATACTACTAGGTTGCTATCCAAAAAGAGATAATAACCAAAAGGTTGAATTCACAACTGAGGAAATGCCCATCAAGTAGGAAATGACTGAACACACTGTGGGATGAGACTATGATGGAACACTACTGTGCTATAAGAAATAATGAGTAGGATGCTACCAGAAAAATCTGGAAAGACTTACATGAGTTGATGCAACGTGACATGTACTATATACAAAATAACGGCAATTTTGTAAGATGATTAGCTGTGAATGACTTAGCTCTTTTCAGCAATACAGTGATCCAAGACAATTCTGAAGGAATTATGAAAAATGCAGTCCATCTCCAGATAAAGAACTGATGGTGTCTGAAATAAGACTGAAGCATAATTTTTTGTTCCTTTTTAATTTTTTTTCTATTTTCTTTCACAACCTGAGTAAGGTGGAAATGTTTTGAATGAATACACATGTATAACTCATATTGAATTGCTTACCTTCCTAAGGGGAGTGGGGAAGGAGGGAGGAAGAGAAATTGGAACAGAAAGTTGTTTTTTTTTTGTTTTGTTTTGTTTTTGGAGGACATTAAGGGTTAAGTGACTTGCCCAGGGTCATACAGCTAATAAGTGTCAAGTGTCTGAGGCCCTATTTGAACTCAGATCCTTCAGAATCCAGGGCTGGTGCTCTATCCACTGTGCCACCTAGCTGCCCCCTGGAACACAATGTTTTAAAAATTGATGTTAAAAATGGTTTTTCACATAATTTGGGGAAAATAGTATTCTAGATATTTTCAAAAATATTTGTCCAAGTGTGCAGGACTAGTAATAACAACAACAACACAAAAATAACCCTAAGAGTATTACAAAATCAGAGAGTAGAAGATGGTGGAGGAAAGGCAGTGAACTCTTGAACTCATGACACAAATGCTCCAAAAAACCATCAAAATAATGCCATAGGACAATGCCTGAGGTAGCATAACCCACAGAAGAATGTGCTGAAATCTTCTAACCAAGAATGGATTGGAAGGTCAGAAAGAGGGAGCTGCTGTACTGAGACAGGAATGGAGCCCAACCCCACAGTCAAACTGACACAGATCCAGTCCCACGAAGCCCTCCCCAGAGAAGGAGACCCCCAGAGCCTCTGAATCAGCTGAAGCACCAGTGTCATCTGGAACTAAGCTTACAGTCTGGTGAGAGGGCTTAGCCCTTGGAAGGGGCAGGCTACAGGGGTCTATGCTGGTGCTGAGGCAGAACTTGGGTTTTTCACCCCTGCTAGGAACCAGGAGGTAGGCTTGAGTAGCAGTGGCCCAGGTTGGGGAGGGGCACAGGCTCGTCAGACCTGGTAACCACCTCAAACCAAGCTGGTTGATTAGCATGTTGGTCTGAGGTCATGTACAGAACAGGGAACAGGCCAGGCAAGTTTAGATCCTGATCATCCTTAAATCATACCACCTGGGAATTCTGAGGCTTGGGATACTGAAGCCTGGAAACAGTGCCCCACTTTAAAGAGCTAAAAGTCAAGTAAAGAAGGGCAAGATGACCAGACAAAGAAAGGTGAGGACTATAGAAAGTTTCTTCTCTGACAAGGAAGACGGAGGTACACCCTCAGAGGAAGATGTCAACTTCAGGGCTCCTATATCTAAAGCTTCCAAGAAAAATGATAACTGGTCTCAGGCCATAGAGGAGCTCCAAAAGGACTTTTAAGATAAATTTAGAGAGGTAGAGGAAAAAATGGAAAGAGAAATAAATGAGGGTGATGAAGGTAAGAGATGAAGAAAAAGTCAAAAGCTTGAAAAGTCAAATTGGCCAAAAGGAAAAGGAGGTACAAAAGCTCTCTGATGAAAATAATTGCCTCTGAATTAGGATTGAACAAATGGAAGCTAGTGATTTTATGAGAATCCAAGACACAATAAACCAAATCCAAATGAATAAAAAATAGAGGACAATGTGAAATATCTTCTAGGAAAAGCTCCTGACCTGGAAAACAGGTCTAGGAGAGATAATCTGAAAATTATTGGTCTACCTGAAAACTGTGATCAAGGAAAGAGCTTAGACATTATCTTCCAAGATATTCTCAGGGAAAATTGCCGTGATATTCTAGAAGCAGATTATAAAATAGAAATTGAAAGAATCCACCTATCACCTTCAGAAAGAGATCACAAAATGAGAACTCCTAGGAATATTTTAGCCAAATTTCAGAGCTCTCAGATCAAGGAGAAAATATTGCAAGCTGCCCAAAAGAAAGAATTCAAGTACTGTGGAGCCCCAGTCAGGAGAGTGCAAGATCTAGCAGCTTCTACATTAATGGACCAAAGGGCATAGAATATGATATTCCAGAGGGCAAAGGAATTGGGATTACAACCAAGAGTCATGTATCCAGCAAAACTCCGCATAATCTTTCAGAGGAAAAAATGGGACTTCAATGAAAAAGAGGACTTTCAGGTATTCATGACAAAAAGACCTGAACTGAATGGCAAATCTGACTTTCAAATACAAGACCATAGAGAACCATAAAAAATTGGAGTTGGGGGACATACCTGGGGTCGTTCAGTGGGTGACTGTCTTGTGTATGAGGCTAGGTTTTGGGTGGGATCCCCCCTGGTCTAGGGTGGATGCTTTGTCCACTCTGTCAACCAGATGCCCCATAATAACATCTTTAGAGTAAAATTGAGGGGTGAGGGGGATGTACTGGGGGAGGGGAAAGGGCAGAGGTGAAATCCTAAATTAAAGAAACAGGAAAAGGCTTATGGAGTGGGGGAAGAGATGGGAGAGGAGCAGGGCAGTAAAAGAATATTACACTCTACAGAAAAGGCTCAAAGACTCATCAGGGTTGCCTCAAGGAGGGATTATCACACACACCCAACTGGGTGGAGTAATCTATTTAATCTGGGAACTAAATTAGCCTAACACTCAACAAAATTGGCTCAAAGACCTCAATCTCATCAAAATTGCCTCAAGGAGGGAATAATGTACACACTCCATTGGGTGGAGTAATTTCTCTAACCCTGCAGGAAAATAGGAGGGGAAGAGAATAAAGAGAGAGGGGCAAAAGAAGGAAGGGAAGATTGGGGGAGGGGACAGACAGAAGCAAATGCCTTTGGGAGAGGGATAGGATGAAAGAAGATGGGTAATAGAATAAATATCATGGGAGAGGGAATAGGATGGAAGGGAAACAGTAAAGAATAGTAATCATGAAAAAGAGAAAAGGGGGGAAAATTGTACAAAAAATATTTATAGCAACTCTTTGTGGTTGCTAAGAATTGAGAATCAAGGGAATGTCCATCGATTGAAGAACAACAGAAGAAGCTGTGGTATATGATTGTGGTGGAATGGCCTTGTTGTATAGGAAATGACCAACAGGATGATCCCAGAAAAACTGGAAAGACTCATAAAGTGAGCAGAGCTGGGAGGACATTGGTGAATAATTAATCAAGAGGTAAGAATACTAATAAATGGGGGGGGGTGCTAAAAGTCTTCAACTCCTCCTTCTGAGAACCTGGCATGAATATGAGACTCACCCACCTCCAACAACAAGGAACAAAGGAATCCATCGTTGCCCAGACCACTCTGGTTTTCTCCTTCATAAGCAGGTTTACCTCAACCACAATGCAGGATAGCTAGGGCATAGACTTACTGCTTTAGGGCTGGAATTCAACTAGATTAGATTTCTCTAAATAGAAATAAGGTCTTTTAGTTGACTAGGGTACTGACTAGGGTCAAGGAGCATGTTCCCTGGGGATTTGGAAATCTTATTCATCAGCAATGTCCTTCTGAGATTGACTGACTCACAGGGACTGGTTCATGAATGAGGAAATAGAGAGAAGAAGCCTTAATGATATTTTAATAAATTTTTCCCCTGAATTTCCTTCAAAACAAAGAGAAGACAGTTTTGTATTCATCTCCACATACTTTTGGACTACTCTGGTTGGCCAACATTATGTCTTTACCCAACTACAATGGAGTGTAACATCAGCTCAGTGGTGTCACCACAGCTCTGAAGTATCATGCTGCATCTGATTAATTTTGATATGATAGAGGGTTTAATAGATAATTTTGATGTTGATGATTTACTCAGAATCCATAGTGACACAAAAGGAAATGACTACTGTCCTCATTTCTTAAATTTAGGATTTTATTTAGCTCCATTGTGCCTGCTTACCCAGGAAGGAGCTGTAACATGGGCTAAAAATCATAAAAATAGAGTTTGAAATGAGTCAGAGGCTTGGACGTGAAACGGCAGACTAAAAGTGTAACATCAGCATTAGACACAAGACAGGGATTTCAACTGTATAATAAATATATTCCCTTCTGGCCTCAGACTTTAATTACAATGCAATATCCCTTATGTCCACGAGATGGCACCGATGTGCTAAATTCTGCAGTATCTGCTTTGTCCATCAGTGGTCACCAAAGACCCTCCCATAATATTGTTCAATACTTTTATCAGCCAGCAGATGGCAGCAAACAAGTATGATGTAAACTTCATTGGCCCTAAATTGGCCAAAAGAGCATTTATTAATTCTTAGTAATACCAAATTCAGTGTACATGGCACTGAAAAACAGGAAGATGAGTCTTACCATTCTCTTCCAAACGTGACACATGCACAGAGATTGCAGGATGAATTTATTTTCAGACATTTTTAACGTATGGATTTGTTTAATTCATATTAAATTCTTTTCTCTTCTGTAGGATGGCAATGTATATTTTTGCTATTCAGTCATGTCAGACACTTTGTGATCCCATTTGGGGTTTTCTTGGCAGAGAGATTAGAATGGTCTGCCATTTGTTTCTCTAGCTCATTTTACAAAATCAGGAAAACCTGTCAGACCCAGAGGGTGTCTGTGTTTAGGATAACTCTTCACTTAAGATCTGGTTTCTAGGTGTTCTGTGATGTAGAACTATTAATGGCTATTAAGGGTTAATGGTCCCTAGCTACAGTCTCTGCTGTGATGTTTAAAATCTAAATTGTGGTCGCCTTAAATCAGAAGCTTCAGCTCCAGTCTAGTCTAGTCTAGTCTAGTCTAGTCTAGTCTAGTCTAGGGTTCCAGCCTGGTTGGGTTCTTCCTGAAGTCCTCTTCCAGGAGCCTGCTTTAATCAGGAACTCCTTAGCAAGCTGTTTGTGGTAGCTTTTTTTATACATCTGGAACAGAGGCGTCCTTACACACTGCTTCAAGGTGATTGGTTGGCATCATCCAAATCCATTGTCTTTGAAGCTGTTCTCAAGTTGAGTTCACAGTCTAGTTTCTGAGAACAATACCTTCTTAAGGGATAGCCAGGTGTGACTACAACCCAATTAACTTGAAGTAGGCTTAATTAGCAGTCAATCACTCTCACTTGATTCAATCAGTATAGATTAATCTCCAGGTGGGTCTTTGAGTATCTGCTAAATCCCATTATTTCATCACACTGCTGATCATGATGGTTGATAGGGACAAACCCTTTTGGCTGGTTACTGTAAGAACACAAACCTTAGGTTCTCTGTTAACCCTTTTAGGTACTATTGATAACTCAAGTCTTAGGTTATCTGTTAACCCCTTTTAGGTACAATTGATAGGTTATCTATTAGCCCTTTTTTAGCCTCCTCCATCAGAAGAGCAAATTAAGGGTGGCAACTGATCTTTGGCAAGGGACACGCTAAAAAGGGAAGAAGAAGAAACCCTTGAAAGGGTTTGAAATTTGAGAGGAAGAAGCAGAGTGAGAGCAAACTGAACCAAGAACTGACAGAGCTGGTTCAACCAGCAACAGGAGAAAGAGAAGGTAGCTCTGAGCTCTGCCAGCAAAGGAAAGTATCCAAGATGGACCCTGGCTTTTTGAGCATCTCAGAGTGGAAGACCCAGCTGGTGCCAGCAGTGTATTCACCTACTTGAGGCCTGAGGAATGTTCCAAGAAGAGGTCTGCTCCTTCACCAACTTGCCCTCTGAATCCCTATCTAGTCTTAGATAATATGTTGATCTGATTTCTATTTACACAAAGGTTTCTAGTCTTGCCTCAACCTTTAAGAGTGCAGGGGTTAAAAAAAGAAAAAGAGCATGGAGGGGTTAAATAGAAGTAGTGTCACGAATATTTCTAAGTCTGAAGAAGGAAAGAAAAAGGAAGTCTCTAAGCTGAGGAAAATATAAGTTTATTGAGAGAAGGCCTATCTCACAATAAAGCCAGGCTCTGGCAAGGGTGAGCTTGCAATTACCCTGAGCTGAGCTGGTGACTGGCATTTAGATCCCTACAAGGCTTACATGCTTATATACCCTATTCATTTTAGACACAACTCCCTTTAGACACAAATTATCTCCTGAGCCTATTTCAAATAGTACAGAATATGAGCACTGACAAATGGTTATCATCTGAAAAATCACGTTCAAGCACTTATGGGTATTCCACCACAGCTGGCAGTCAGCCAAATGTACAATGTTTTTGGCAAATTCCTAAAATCAAACAACCTCCAATGATGACTGATTCCTTGAAGGTAGATTTTGAGAAGCAGAGACATGGGGAGAGTACATTCCACATGCTGATTTCTGGATGAATCTGAATGCCAAAGTCACAAATAGATATCCTATTTGATGTCAGATAGCTAGAGCCTAACCCACTGAGTCTGAAGAAGAATATGAAGTCCAGGCTGGGCAGTGACTTGGACGGCCAGTGAGAGTTCCCACAGTCACTGTGAAGGACAGCAAGGAGACTAGAGACCCTGGATCAAAAAAAGTATAAGAGGGGCAGCTAGGTGGCGCAGTGGATAGAGCACCGGCCCTGGATTCAGGAGTACCTGAGTTCAAATCCGGCCTCAGACACTTAACACTTACTAGCTGTGTGACCCTGGGCAAGTCACTTAACCCCAACTGCCTCACTTAAAAACAAAAAAGTATAAGAAAGTCAAGGGAAGAAAGCATAACAAACTGGAAAGGTGGAGGAGAGACTGGCAATGAGATACTTTGAAGCTAGAAAAAAATAGATCCTATAGGTGAAAAGGAAAGACTGGAGTTTAGTGACAGGAGGAATGAGCTTGTGTATCACCTGTGTTTTAGGAATATCATCTTGACACCTGAGTGAAGTGGGGAGGGTCTGGCCAGGAGACCCCTGGGAAGACCAATTTAGTAGTCTATGCCTAATGTAATGAGAGCTAGTACCCAGGCAATGGCAGAGGCAGAGGATAAGATGTGTAGGCAAGAGATGTGACAAAGGTAGAATCACGAGACCTTGGCAACAGATTATTTATGGGAGGGATAAGAAAGAGTGTGGAGTTAAGGATATCATCCAAGTGTTGTGTGTCAGAGTGATTGGGAGGATAATGGTACTCTCAACAATAATCAGGAAATTCAGAAGAGGGGAGACTTCAGGGGGGAAGAGGATGAGTTCACATGGGGACATGTTCAATTGGAGGTTTCTAAGGGACATCCAGTTCAAGTTGTGCAATAGGCAGTTGGAGGTTTGGGCCTGGAGGTCAATAGAGAGGTTGGGACAGAATAAGTAGAGGGGAGAATCATTCTCATAGAGAGGACAACCACATTGAGGGGAACTGAGATCACCAAGTATAGAGGGAGAAGAGGCAGAGTATTAAATGGATTTATGGAGGAAACCCACAGTGAGCTGATGTGTCCTGGATGGAAACCCAGCAAAGGAGACTAAGAAGGAATAGTCAGAGAGGTAGAAGGAGGATGAGGAGAGTTTAGCAACAAAAGGGAGGAGAGAATGAGAGCCAGTGGAGAGGAGTAGGTCAAGAGGATGGGGAGGGGCAGCTAGGTGGCCCAGTGGATAGGGCACCAACCCTGGAGTCAGGAGGACCTGAGATCAAATCCAGCCTCAGACAATTAACACCTGCTAGCTGTGTGACCCTGGGCAAGTCACTTAATCCCAATTGCCTCACCAAAAAGAAGAGGATGGTGAGACATGGTCATGTATGTAAGCATGTGGGAAACAACCCGAAGATAGAGAGAGATTGAAGATAAGTGAGAGAAGGAATGCTAGAGAGAACAGATTGAAGTAATAATGGTGGTACTGGGAGTGACAAGGGGGCATACACTCCAGAAATAAGGGGCTGGAATACTAGGATTTAATAACTGATAGGATATGGTAGATGATGGAGAATGAAGAGGTAGCCCAGCTATGCAGTGGATACAACATTCAGAATGGAGTAAGGACTACTTGAGTGTAACCCTGCATCGGATACTTGCTATGTGTCCCTGGGAAAGTCATTGGACTTCTTTGAGCCTCTTTTTCCAAATCTGTAAAAAACGATGTTGGCTGTGATGGCCTCTCATGACCCATGCAGTGATTCACCTGACACCTACCTGGATTCTCTGTCATATTCTTCCATTATCTCTCCTTGATTGTTGCCTTGCCCACCCCCTCCTGTGGGATAAATCCCATGCCTATGTTTTGCACAGTTTTTGACATATAGTAAGCACCTAAGAAATGCTCACTGACTCCCTCTATCTATCGAGCTATGACACCTCAGGAAGTCTTCATGGAAAAAACAGGTCTGGAGCATTGGCCTTCTTACCTTGACAGGCTGAGGCAGAGCATCTCTGGGGCCACTCTTCTTGTATTGGCTGATCTCTTCTTCAAGAAGTTTGTGGAGCCAGGCTGTTGGGCTGCCAAGGTCTGAGCCAGGGAGCCCCTGTCCCCTCAGGGGAGCTCTCAAGCCATCCCTTGCATGACAACCTTACCCCACTTTGCATCAGGGCCTGTACAGAGGGAAAACTCAAATTACACCCACAAACAGATGCATATGTGAACAATCAGAATTCTTCCTCTTCTGCAAATTGTCCCTTCCTCCGATGGAGCCTGGAGAAAAGTATAATGATGGAAAACTGCTATAGCTGAGAATAATGATGTCTTCAGGACATCAAACCAGCAGATGATGGTACAATCACCAAAGCAGGTGATATCTTCAGAAGGAACTGAGAATTTATGGTGGCTAGGGTAGGTTGTACAAGAAGGTTCCATGGGCTAAGGGAAAACTAGTCCAGGAGATAGGAGGATGGCTGGGAAAGGCTGAGAGAGGATAGTGTGAGGGAGAGCAGGGCCAGTGGTTTGGACAACAGTCTGACTCCTCTGCAAGACTCCATAAGGAGTGGTACCCTGGCCATGTCACTGATCCCTTAGCAGCTCTGAGAGAACCCAAGTATTCACATGAGGAGTGGGCATGGGACAGTGGTGTCAACAATGCCCTGTGGCAACAACACTTCACCTATGTTGGGGATATGGGTAGTAGAGGGTCTGTGGACCTTACTGCCTCCACCATTAACATTTTTAGATAACCACACAGGGCAGATGGGGAAACTGGTTCAGAGAGAGAAGGGAATTGTCCTTGGGCACATGGGTGCTAAGTGACAGAGGCAGTTCCAGAACCCTCTTTACCAAAAAATCACACAGTGGGAGAACTGGGAGGGACATGAGAAGCCATCACATTCAACCCACCCCCTAAAAGGAATTCCCACTATAACATACCTGACATGTGGCCTTGCAGCCTTGGACTGAAGAACAGCAAGGAGGGTCAGGGAGCCCATCTCACATTAAGGCAGCTCTCATTCTGAGAATGTTTCTTCTTGACACCAGGCCTAGATTTTGCCTCTGCAACCTCTCTTTGCTGACCAAGACTACAGGCTCAGTCTCCCTTCATGCCTAGTGTTACATATTTGCCATATCTGGTGTACTCACTTTTCCTCCATTCCTGGTCCTTGCTAAAGCTTCCTCTTAGTTTTCTTTCTCTCCTATTCCCAGGACAGAGAGATCCCTTGAGACAATCATAATGAGAGAACACCTCATGTTTCTGTATAACCCTGAGATGGATATAGGGCTTTCCTTAGCAAAGCCCTGATAGATATGGAATGCCAGGATCATTCTGAATTTACAGGGATGACTCTGAGGCTTAAGGACTTACTGGGCAAGAAGGGCAAGGATGAGAAAATGGCAAAGAAGTTACCAGTGAGAGCTGCTGGATGGAAGCCCCCCCCCACCTGAGATCTGATCCCTCTGGGCCGCTCCTGTTCACTCCAAGAGCCTTGACCAAGAGATGGTTTACATTTCTATACTGCTTTACTGTCCATAGATGAGGACAGTTAGGAGACTCAGTAGATAGAGCTCTGGACCCAGAGTCAGCAAGATCTGAGTTCTAATCTAGCCTCAGACTAGATTCAGACTAGCTGTATGACCCAAATGAGTCACTTCCCCCTGTTTGCATCAGTTTCCTCATCTGTAAAATGAGCTAGATAAGGAAATGACCAGCTGCTCCAGTATCTCTGCCAAGAAAACCCCAAATGGAGTCACAAAGTGTCTGACATGACCAAATAGCAAAACTATAGAGAGAGCCATCCTACAGAAGAAAAAAATAAAAATCAATGACAGGAATGCATACATTTAAAATGCCGGAAAAGAAATTCATTCTGCCATCCCTGTGGACATGTCACGTTTGGAAAAGAACGGTAAGCCTTGTCTTCCCCTTCTTAAGGGCCATGTGCACTGAGTTTGTTATTACTCAGAGGTGATCTTTATTGATAGGATGTACTTTTCTCTGAGGCCAGGGACTATTTGGTTTGGATCTTTGGAATCCTAGCCCCCAGAGCAGAGTGGAGCACATAGCAGGCTTTTAATAAACGAGTTTTTGGCCAATTTAGGACCGCTAAAGATTGTAACAGAGTCTTTTCCTGCCATCTGGTGGTTAATAGAAATATTATAGGATGGTCTTTGGTGCCATGCGGTGGCCAAAGTCGATATTGCAGAATTTAGCATTCTGGTGCCATCTTGTGGATATAATGGAAATTGCATGGGAAATATTCTTATTATTTTTAATTATAAAAGTATTTTAATATTTTCCAGGTACGGGTAGAGATAGTTTTCAACATTTGTTATTATAATATTTCTAATTTCAAATTTTTCTCCCTCCCTCCCCTCCCTTGTCATCTTCACCAAGACAGCAGGTAATCTGATATAAGTTATATATGTACAATAAAATTATATTTCAGCATTAGTCATGGTATAAGAGAAGAATTAGAGCAAAAAGGAAAAATCACAAAAAAGAAAAAAAAACAACAGCACCAAAACCAAAAGAAAGTGTAATGTTCAATCCTCGTCCATAGTCCACAGTTCTTTTTTCTGGCTTTGGAGAGACTTTTCCATCATGATAGACTTTGAGAGCAGAAAGGAAAATATTATACAATTGACATCCCTGTCTTGTTTCCCGTGCAGATGTTATACTTTTAGTTGTTTTACTAGTCCTACACACCTGTGAAATATTAGCCTCCATGTCTAATTTCAGAGTACTCAATTATCAGTTAAACTTTTGATGTTTCTTTTATAAATTTCCTTCAAAACGTAGATTGCCTGACTTATGTGACCTGATGCTGAGTGAAGTGAGCAGAAGCAAGAGAACATTATACACAATAACAGCAACATTGTGTGATTACCAACCCTGATCAAATCAGCTTTTCTTTCAAAGATCCCAAATAATTCCAAAAGACTCATGATGGAAAAAGCTCTCCACATCCAGTAAATGCACTGTGGGAGCACAGTCATTTCATAAACGAGGATGCTCACAATCCTGTCAAATGGAAGCATACAGTTCGCTCAGGTTCAATTTCCCTAATATTCACAAAATGGATCATAAGCTTAGAAACTTTCGATACTTTCACAATAGGCACTCAGGTTGCTTAGATCTCAGTATTCCATTTAGTACAATTAAGTTAATATATGATTTATATGTTATACAACATGTAATAATAATGGTTTCTATGGCACTGAAGGCATTGTCATATTGGAACTGTTGCCTGCTTTGAGAATTCAGAAAGGACCTTTAAATCTCTAATCTTCAGTTTCCCTAAACAAGCAGTGGACATCTTTCCAATATACGGCCAATGAAAACTCAGTCAGTTCATTATTAAGTTCCTTGTTCTCATGACACATGGATGTTTTCATTTCCCTCAGACTCAGTTTCCCTGATATTCACTAATAGGGGCTATACTCTAATCCTAGACAATATTTACATTTTAACAATAGCCATTTCTATTTCCTCAGTCTCAGGTTTTTTATGTTTTTTTTTTCTCTTCTGGTTTTAAATCCTTTGATTAGAAGGGTGGTAATAAGATGACAGGCCATTGGGTAGTTGCCCAAAGAGGGGAATAACTGGGGTTTGAAATTGTGGACCTGGGACTTGGGTCTAAGGATGTTTGGGAACCCCCAAGGTGAAGCCTTATCTCCTTTGCTTTCCTTATGTGGACTCGAGTTGGGGTGGAGTTTGGGGAAGAAGGCAAGGAATGGATGGGAGAGAGATCCTGGTCCAACTCCTTCACTTCACACATTGTACCAGGTAAGTCGTGTACCTGGAGTAGAACCCCTGGGGTTAGGAGGTACCAGGTCCAAGGGGTGAGTAACCAAGACATCATAGATGCTCTTGTTAGGTGGCACCACCTGAAAAAGAGCATCCAAGTCCCCTAGGGAGCCAGTGGGACCTGTGGTCTTAGGTGCTAGCCCCCAGTAGGAAGAGCCTGGGAAGGGCAGACACTGAGGGCAAGGTGGGGGTGGGAGATGAGTCACAGTTTTTAATATACTTTAATTTAACATTTGTATGATTTAAATTTTATTTTATTCCTTAAAAGTCTTAGATTCAGTGGCCCATGAAGGACCTGTCAGTTTTTGTGTTGAACCAGCTTTGAGAATTCCATGAGGTGCTTTACAATCACTAATCCTCAGTTTCCCTAAAGAAGCAGTGAACGTGTTTATAATACAGAGCTAATGAAGGCACAGTCATTTCAAAAACAGGGCCTCGCTGTGGGGAGTCCCGTGGACTGAGGGGGTGCCCAGTGCCCCCTGCCCCTCCCCCCACAGGCCCTGGCATCCGGGATTGCTTCCTGGTGATGGGCCTCAGCTGCTGCCCCTCCCTCCCTGGGGCCCTCCCTCTGCCCACTCCCCTGGCTCTTCCTTCCCTCAGATTTTCCCCAACCTTGCCCCTTGTCTTTCCCTCCATAGGCTCCTTCTGAGTTCCCTGCCCCTCCCCCCTCCCCTCCCCCTTCCCCCTCCCTTCCCCCTTGTCCTCCTCAGCCTGGCCCCCCTTCGCACTGACTGCCTCACAGCCTCCTCATGCTGCCCTGAGGTGGCTGCTGCTGGGGTCCTCATGGAGTAGGCGGCCGCCCCTCCCTTCAGCCTCCATTTCCCTCAAGGGCCACACTGGGGCTTGGTCGCTCCTCCTAATGTGGCCACACCTGTACCCCCTCCTGCATCTGGACTGACTGAGAGAACTTGGCCACCTCAGCCCACCCATCCCCCGACCATGATTCGACCGAACTTGTGAGAACCCTGTGCACCCATGTTCACAGGGAGGCTGGCGCTTTGTGCTTCGGCCTTCTGCAGGAACTCCGCTCATACACACAGCACTCCCCCTCCTTCACAGCCCTCACCAGTCCAGGCCCACCTCTTCCTCCTCACTCTGCCTGCCCCCCTTGCATCCTCTAAATCAATCTCAACTGACAGTTTGCCTTGGCACAGCAAAGAGAAACCTAGGGCCCTTTGACCTACACAAGACTTGGTCACTCAGGACTCCAGAGGGCAGTCCTTCTCCTGAGGCAGCAGAAGTTTTGGGGCCCTAAGAAGGGGAGCCTCTGAAGGAGACAGAGCCCCAAATGGGGCCCCGCGACCCACAATGCCAAGAAGCCATTGTTGGGCCACCTTTAGGGCTGGCCACCCCAGTGGGCCCCATGGAACAAGTCTCGTTCAAACTGTCATGGGGCGCAGAGCCCCCCAGAATTTCTCTGGGGCACACCGAGGAATCTTCTCCTTGAGAAACTAAACCAGAGGACAGATAACGCCTAGAGAGATCAGCTGAACCAAATCGGACTGAGCTAGCTTGGGATTCCTACCCTTCATTCTGGTCTCCCTTACCCTGGGGAGATAAATTTGGGTGTGGCTTCGGCCTTTAAGTTCTGAAGAGGGATCCTTAGCCACCCCTCACCCAATTCCTTTAGTCACTACCAGTGGGGGATGGTCCTCCACTGCTCACCCAATTCCCCCAGCTACCACCAGAGGGCCCTCTCTCACTAAAGGAACATTTCACGGGCAGATGGGCCACCCCCATCAGTCCCCTATAAAAGTACCTGCCAGTCTCCTGTTCGAGGAGATTTGGTACCTCTGAGCCATGTGCTTTATGCCAAATCTTCCCATGAAAAGTCCAAGGATTTCTTTCATGGTTTCCCTTCCCTCACCCTTCCCTTCCCTTGTTCCTCAATAAACTACCACCTTATTCTAACTACGTTTTGTGTGCAAGAGGGTGTAATTCTTTAAAGAGGAATTCCCAAGAACCCCAACCCCAACCCATACCCCATTTCCCCCTTATCAAAACCATACTTTGCCCAGCAGCCCAAGAAGTCAGTCTCTCCAAGGATTTTGATGAAACAGACACTATATGGGCCTTCTCCCATTTAGTCTTAGACCTGTCTAGTGAATTCATCCAGGTCCCTTCAAATCATTAAGCCTCTGTTTCCCTAAATAAACACCTGAGCAGCTTAGATACTAAAGCCACTGAAAGCCCAGTCAGTTTTACTACTTGGACCCTTTTGTTGATGATGTCACATCAGTTTCTTCATGCACCTCATTTATCCCAATACTTTAGAGTATGAACTCTAAGCATAGCACCATCTAGATGAACTCACAATGGGCCCTTCTCAGGGCTTGGACCCAGTTTCCCCACCAGTTCTATTATGCTTTAGGATGATTTTTTTTTTATTTCAAATATTTTAATAAGAGTTCTCTGCCAGGCATTTAAAACACCAGTTTGTGAGGATAGACTCCATTGGAGAGAGAGAATACAGAACGCAGGTAGCCACGGAGCTGAGGAATCTTCTTGATTTGGGGCAGGATCTGAGAGTCCACTGCTTTCTGGTCAGCCTTGCGCTGCTCTGTAACCTCATATTTCTCGTTTTCTGTGTCAAAAATCTCTCCTTCTTGGTGTCTAGGTTTACGGAGCCTCTTCTTCTTGAAGTAAGCATCAGTAAGATGATTTGGAATTTTCACACCTGAAAGGTTAACCTTGGTAGAAGTGTCAATGACAAATTTCTGATGGGTTCTTCACAGAGGAACACGGTTGATGGCCAGAGGTCCAGTTACCAGTAGTAAGCCACTAGCCAGCTGCTTCAGGAAAACCACTCGCTTGCCCCTATGGTGGCCAGTGAGCATGATCAGAACTGTGCCTGGGGTGATGCTAGATCGGAGTCTCCTCACATGCTGGCTGAAGGGCTTTTTGCCATGACTGAGCAGCTTTCTAGGCACATCCTCGGTAGGGTAATACCTAGGCATTTTGCGGATCTTCACCACTCGGTTTCCTCCATTCTTATCCCCACCAACTGGCTTTGAGATGGTAGCAGATACCTTCTCTTTCTTTTTCCTTTCAATCCGGGTTTTGGGTGCAGTGTACTTGCGTTTGTACATGGCCCGCCTGGAATACATGGCAGACCTTGAGTATCTGCCAATCCCTCTGGCCAGGACCGGGTTGCGGCTGCAATGCTTTCGAGGCTTTTTCACCACCTTCTCAGCAGCATCTTCCTTTTTGGGCTTCTTTTCCTTTTTTTCTTTTTTGACCTTTTTTTCCTTTAGCTCCTTTGGGGGGTTTTGGTCCGCCATCTTGAGAGTCGGGAAAGAGCTTTAGGATGATTTTTAAAATTTTATTTGAAAAGTTTTGGATACAAAGCACAGTAAACACCTAGTGAGATTTAGTTTTGGACCTGTAGAGTAAATTTACACAGGTCCCTTCAACACCCTATGCCTTATTTTCCTAAAAAAGCACTGGCACTGCTTGGATTCTAAAGCCACTGAAGGCCCAGTGAGTTTTACTACTTGGACCCTGTTTCTGATGTCACAAACAGCCTCTTCTCCCCCCTCAGCCTCAATTTTCCCAATAGTCACTGGTGGGGCATTGACTCTAAACCTACCAACCACTAGATCACCTTCAACTATACCTGATGCTGAGTGAAAGGAGCAGAACCAGTAGAACACTGAACACAGTAACAGTAACATGGAACAATGATGAACTGTGATAGACTTAGATCTCACCAATACAGTGATCCAAGAAAATTACAAAGGACTCATGATGGAAAATGCTTTCCAGATCCAGAAAAACAAAACAAAAACAGAAAACACCTGTGGAATCTGAATGCAGACTGAACCACACTATTTCTACATTTTTTACTTTTCTGTGTTTTTTTTTTCTTTTGTTCTGATTCTTCTTTTGCAACAAGACTAATACGGAAATGTGTTTAATGTGACTGTACATATATAACCTATATCAGATTGCTTTTTCTCTTGGGGAGGGAAGGCAGGGAAAGAGAAAAATTTTGAACACAAAAATGTATAGAAACGAATGTTTAAAACTATTTTTGCACGTAACTGGAAAAAATAAAATACTATTAAGATTAGAAAAACAGAAGTAAAAATCATTAAAAAAAAAAAGAAAGAGTTCTGCACTTGGAATAAAGACATGGGATTCCATCTTTGAGATTCCAGTAATTTGGGCATTAGTCACTAAGCAAGTCATATTCTTCTTTGGGCCTCTGTCTTCCTATCAAGAACATGAGTATTTTGTCATAGATTATCTCTAAGGTTTCTGTCAGCTTTTATATTCTATATTCCTTTTTTTAGCAGTACTTTCTTTTTATTTGAATTTTTTCCAGGGTAAACATGCATTTTACAGTACCTGTAAACACATCAATATGTTTACACTGATTTGTGAACTCAGTACTTTCTGGAATGCTGAAATACTCATCAAACCCAATGTAATATGCAACAACAGAAAAAGAGAGGAATACAGTAGATTAGGACATTTATGGTTAAAAATACTCATAGCAGCAAGCTTTTGAAAGATGATTTTATTAAATCAAGTCATTGCACTTGGTCATTTTATTGCTACAGCAAAACAAGGCCATTTTATTATTATAACATCGTTCATTTCTGATTGTAACTGATTGTCTTATTCTGCTCATCCATTTTAAGTTTATATGTGGATAAAATGTTTAAAAATTATTTGGAGCACATTTCTTCGTGCCATGATCACAGTGAGAAATATAGAAAATAATTTTCTGACACCAGGCTTACTTTTTTCCATCATCAGAGAAATCTTAATACTTCTAAAGAAAAAAAAATTACAGACACAACAAATATTTTCAAAATTGGGAGTGTTCATTATATTCTATATTCTAAGGCACATTCAGCTCTCTGTGGGATTCTCTCCATTCTCTTACACCTTTGAAAAGTCCACGTTCTGCAGACAGGTGGCTCAATGGATGGAGTGCTGGGCCTGGAGTCGGGAAGACGTGAGTTCTAATCTGGCCTCAGGCACTTACTAGCTGTGTGATGCTGAGCAAGTCTCTGCCCCTCTGTCGGGCTCAGTTTCCTCAATTGTAAAATGGGATAATAACAGCACATACCTTGCAGGGTTGTTGTGAATGTCTAAAGAGATAGTATCTGGAAAATGTCCATTACAGTGCTTGGTACATAAGGGATACTACAAAAATGCTTATTCTCCAAACCTTTCCCCTCTCAGGATGTTTCTGGTTATTAAATTCTATGGTCTACAGCCTCTAACTTGATATTCTAATGTCTCTTCCAGGTCTGATATTCCACATTCTATGTGCTTGGTTCATTTCCAGGGCTAATAGTCCATGTTCTAAAGGCCCCTTCCAGTTTGGTCAATAAATGTTCTCACTGGGGCAGCTAGATGGTGCAGGGGATAAAGCACCGGCCCTGGATTCAGGAGTACCTGAGATCAAATCCAGCCTCAGATAATTGACTAGTTGTGTTACCCTAGGCAAGTCCCTTAACCCCAACTGCCTCACCAAAAAGCAAAAATTCTCATGTCTCTTCAAGATCTGACTTTTTGATTTAAGGCCCTGCTCAGTTCAATATACAACATAAGTGAAAAAAAGACACACACCCCCAATCACAAGTACATGTAACAAAACTATAAAGAACAAACAAGACTCAAATGAAGAGATGAGAAAATGCTCCAAATTTTTCCCTCTGTGGAGGTGGAAGATCAAGAATTGTTATGTTCTGCATGTTTTCTCACTTTCTCAATGTATCCATCAGTTGTGCAGAGTTTTTTCTCTATTAAAAATACAATATGTCATGTGGGAAGGCTCTGGAGGGGAGGAATATATGGAATGACTATGATAGATACAGAAAATATCAACAAAAACATTTTTAAATGCCCAGAGTTGGGAGATGGTGAGCTTTGTAAATAGGTAACAGAGAGACAGAAAGACATACAGATAGAGACAGTGTACACTTACTATGTGACAGACACTATGCTAAGCACTTTAAAATTATTACCTCATTTAATCCTCCCAACAACCAGGGAGACAGTTATTCTCATTTTCCCCATTTCACAAATGAAGGAGTGGAGGTAAATGGAGGTTAAGTGACTTGCCCAGGATCACCTAGCCAATGAGTGTCTGAGGTCCCATTTGAACACAGGTCTTCCTGACTCCAGGCCTGGGACTCTCCCTACTGAGCCAACTAGCTGTCCCCACTATGAGGAACACTTCAAGCAAAATCTGGTTGGCCCCTTGTCAGAGATATAGTTTCAGGAAGAATATCTAATTCTTACCCAAGTCTTCACAGGGTAGAAATAGTCTCCATAAGACACTGACCTTGCTAACAAGGGCGACATATATTTAACTGGAGTCTTGCACATACATCAAAAGGGTGTTGAGCTAACAAGAGTGAGAGCAGGGAGGGAAAAAGCATCCTACACATGTCAGCCAAGCCCAGTAGCATAGAAAGTAGCTGATGCATCCTAGGAAGCAGAATGGAACTAGAGAATCTGTAATTCACCAGAGACAAATCTCTACGAAGAAAGACAAACCAAGTCCATGACCAGAGATGGACATGCACCAATGCCCAAAATAGGGGCAACAGAAAAGGTGACCTAGAAATAGGAGAGGGAAATAGAGTATAGCGCCACACATTAGGCAACCCACTGACACTGTCTGTCCCCTTCTTCCTTTTGATATTCTCTTCCTTCCTAGTTTTCCTGAAAATGCTCTCTCCTGGTTCTCTAACTCCCTAGCTGACCCCTCCCTCTCTATCTCCTTTACTCAATTTTCATCCATGTCATACCCATTAATGGTGATTGTTTTACAAGCAGCTGCCCTCATCTCTTCTTCTAATATTCTATTCACTTGGTGATTGCAACAAGATCTATGGATTTAGTTAACATCTCTATGCAGATGATTCTCTTATCTTTTCATCTAACCTGAATCTCTCTCCAGGGCAGCTAGGTGGTGAAGTGGATAGAATGCCAGGCCTGAAGTCAGGAAGACTCATTTTTCTGACTTCAAATCTAGCTTCAGACACTTTCTAGTGGTGTGACCGACCCTGGGCAAGCCACTTGAACCTGTTTGCCTCAGTTCCTCATCTGTAACATGATCTGGAGAAGGAAATGACAGACCACTCCAGTATCTCTGCCAAGAAAACCCCAAATGGGGTCATGAAGAGTCAGACAGGACTGAAAAGAACAAACAATGACAATCTCTGTACTGACTTCCAGCAACTCGAATTGCCTATAGGACAGATTGCATTGTTTGGCCTGTAGACATCTTCAACTCAAGACACCAAAAGTGAAGTCGCTCACCCCCAACTTTCCTACTTTCAAAATCCAGTATTCCTATTGTGGACAACACCAACTTCCCCAGGCAACCAGGCTTTCAACCTATGTGCCATCCTGAATGCCTTTCTTGCATTTACACAATGTGAGGAAAGGAGTAATGGTCTCTTCTCAGTAGGACACAACCACCACATCATATATACAACTATAGAGATGGAAAACTGCTGAAGTTGAGAGTAATCTTATCTGTAGGACAAAGAGACTACAGGAAGTCAAGGGATGATTTCCAGGGCATGGGGAGACATAGAAATGTTTATAGGCAGTGTGGGAACCAAGCCATAGATAGGGAGAGAATGGAGATGAGTGAGAGAAAGGATGCTAGAGGGGGCAATCAATAGGAGATGATGACAGGATGGAATGGAGAAAAGGGGGACCTCTTGGTGAATGGATTCCATTTTCTTCTTTCTTATATGAAGCAATGTTCTCATAAGAGAGGGTGAAAAAATGGGAGTCTTGGGACATGTCAGGAGGGATAAAGAGCTTTGGAACAACTTGTGTGATGAGTAGGTTAGTGGATAATTAATTAGGGAGATGTAAAAGGATTGCCATGCAGGAGTGAGGACTCAGTTGAAGTCCTGGCACAAAAACTTGTAGGATAGACAGCATGGTTTTATGAATTTCTCCAGCTTTGCTCAACAACACAAGTGTAGGTTTGGAGGTACTATGTGGCTGCAGTGATCCAAGACTAAAATAAGATTACAACCTTATGATATTCTAGTTGAGGAGAACAGCTTGAAGTAATTGTGGTGGTACTGTGGGTAAAAGGGAAACACACTTTGCCGAGTTAATAATGGGGCTGAAGTGCCAGGATTTCATAACTGATTATATATGGAAGATCATGGCGAATGAAGAGGCAGCCCAGCTATGCAGTGGATACAGCACTACAAAGATCAAAGCAGCAGATGCTGCTGGCCAAATCACCAAAGTAAGTAACACTTCAGAAGGAATTGAGAATTTATGGTGGCTAGGGTCAGTTTTACAAGAAGGTTGCCTGGGTCAAGGGAAAACTAATTTAGGAGATAGGAAGGTGGCTGGGAAAAGCTGATGGAGGAAAGTATGAGGGAGGTCAGGGCCTGTGGTTTGGACAACAGTCTGACTCCTCTACATGACTCCAACTCCATAAGGAGTGGTATTCTGGCCATGACACTGAGCCCTTAGCAGATCTGGGAAAAGCCAAGTACCCACACAATGACTGGGCATGGGAGTGGTATCAAGAATGCCCGGTCACAACAACACTTCACCATGCTGGGCACATGGTTAATCAGGGCTCTGTGGACCATACTGCCTCCGACTTTAACTGTGATCTTAACTTTGAAAGCAAAATGGGGTAAGGGCCTGAGGGGATGTGGGAGAGCAGTGTGGTCCTCAGGATCATTGCAGAGGTATTGCTAGGTGTAGGCCTAGAGGAATGCAAGGGCAGAAGGGCTAGGAAGCCAAGGAATGGAGGAGAACTAAAGAGCAGAAAGGATCAATGGGACTTTCAAAGGGTTTGGGTTGTAGTTAGGAGCTTGAAGGAGAAAAGTCACAAATCACTCCATCCCAGGATTCCAGAATATAGAGGTGATGATCTCTGTGGGAGCTAAGACCTGGAAACAAAGGGGATACCCATCATTTGGGAATGGGATGAAAACTGGGGTCTAGGAAGATGAATGGAGCAGTCTGAACTCATCATTTCCCTGAAACTGAAAACTTTATGGCTTATTCTGCATCTTGAGTCTATCGCCTTTTTGTCACAGGGTAGATTACATGTTAATTGGTCACTGTACTGGTCAGTTCTGAAGTCTGTCCAGGTGGCAAAAACCACCCCTTTTAGGGATTCCAACCTCTTCTTTGTTGTTCCTTATTTCAGGGAATTGGATGAAGGAAGAATGTGTCTTCAAGGGAACAGGTTTTCACAAACCCCCATCTTAGAGCACTGAAAAGGGACAAAATACAGCTCCCACCTAGGATTTCTAACCTATTTAATTGGTTTTAGCAGACCGATTTTGAAAACCTTTTAGGAAATTCAATTTAACAGGCTATATTCATGACAAAATAGAACCCTCACAATAAGTACTCAGGTTCCAAAAAGACAAATTCACCTGTTGATATTACATACATCATAGTCTTAGAGGGACCTATATCTACATTTGTTGAAGTGAGAAAATTGGAAATTGAAAGACCAAATCCAATCAGTGCCTCTTCCTCTCTATCATAATCCCAGTGGTTGTTGAACTCCAAGGCAGAGATGATGGTTGCCATGGATAGTTACATTCACATAAAAAGACCTAAAATTAAGTCCCTTTATTCTACTGAGATGTTGCTTTATGGACCTGACCCTCATGAAAACCACCAATCAAATGCCAGGCTCGAGTGGAGATCATCCATTGGGATGCAGGACCTCATTGAGACCACCAAGGGAAAGCTGGACCTGGTACCCTACCCCACGGCAGAATATTTACTGAGTGCCAGGTCCCCAGTGAGATCATCATTTGATTCATGGGGGCCTTGTCCCAATCACCAGTTGGTTACCAGATTAATACAGGCCCAGATCCTGAAAGAGAGTACCAGCCAAGTCCCAGTGTCCCTTTCCATTCTTGTGAATATCTGGATAACAGGATAACTCAAAGCCTAAAAGTAACTAGGCAAGAACACCTACTGGACATCATAGTTCCCTGAAATCCATCTCCCCTCTCAATTTGATCATTTCTTTGATGAGAACCCATGTTTTAGCAAGTCTTTCTTTTAACATTAACAAGCATTAATTTTCTCTCCCTCACACCTCCACTGGGCACCGAAAAAGAAAAAGAAAAAAAAAACACAACCCTTGGAATATGTATGCATAGTCAAGAAAAACAAATTGACCATATCCAAAACTAGATCTACACACTGAATTCATTACCTCTTTGACAAGAAGTGGGTAGACTTGATTAGAGATCTTAAATCTTTCACAGTTGTTTGACTGTACAAAGTTGTTACTGTATAAATTGTCCTGGTTCTGCTCACTTCGCTTTGCATTGATTCATACAAGTATTCCCAGGTTTCTCTGAACCACCCCCTCTTGGCATATCTAATGGAACATATCCATCCCATTGGTTTACCATGATTTGTTTGGCCATTCTCTAAAGACAGCATCCCCAAATTTCTAAGGGGGGGTTGCTTCAAAAAGCCGATATAAATATTTTTATACCTGTGTGTCGTGTTCTTCTTGCTGTGATCTCTTTGTATAAGCCGGGTACTGGTATCATTGAGAAGAAATGTAGACAAAGTTGAGTGAAACCAGGGGCTTACTTCCAACTTGCTTTCCAGAATGGCTGTACCAATTGATAGCTTGATCACTAGTGCACTAATGTGCCTGATTTCTTGGAGCTCTTAAAACATTTGTCATTTCTCTTGTTGGTCTGTCACATTTTTCAAGCACTTGCTGTGGGCCTGGGATATGAAGCAAGGAAAAAGAAAACAAAAGCTGTCCCTGTGCTGAAAGAGCTCACATTTGTTTTTGGCTTTAACATAGTTTTATTTATTCCATTACATAATTCACACTTAAATTTTCAACATTTTAACATTAATTTTAATATATTTTGTTTTGTACATTTGTAGATAAAAAAATTTCTAACATTCACTTTTAAAAAATTTTGAGTCGCAAACTCTCTCATTTCTTCTCATCCTTCTTCATTGAAAAACCTTTGAGAAAGGTTATACATATTCAGTTTTGCAAAAGTTATTTCCATATTAGCCATGCAGCAAAAGAACACACACAGAAACACACACACACACACACATACACAAGGAAAAATAAAGAAAGTTTTAAGGTATGCTTTGATCGCCATTTTAACTCTACTAATGCTTTCTCTGGAGACAGATAGCATTTTTCAGCCATAAGTTCTTTGGAGTTGTGTTGGATCATTGTATTGCAGAGAATAGCAAAGTCATTCACAGTTGAGCATTGTACAACATTTCTGTTACTGTGTAGAGTGTTATCCTGGTTCTGCTCATTTCTCTTTGCATCAGTTTATGTAAGCCCTTGCAGGTTTTCCTGAATGCATCCTGCTCATCATTTCTTATAGTACAATAGCATTGCATGATAATCATATACCACAACTTGTTCAGCTGTTCTCCAACTGAGGGGCATCTCCTCAATTTCTAATTCTTTTCCACTACTACAAGAGCTGTATATCTATGTATGTAGGTGTCCTTTTCCATTTTGTTTTTTATCTGTTTGGGATACAGACCTAGTAGTGGTATTGCCAGGTCAAAGGTCATCCATGCTTTTCTAGTCCTTTAGGCATAGGTCCAAATTGCTCTCCAAAATGGTGGGATCAGTTTAGAGCTCCACCAGGAGTGCATTAGATTATAACTTTTCCCACATCCCCTCTCAACATTTGCCATTTCTTCCTTTCTCTCATATTAGCCAAACTGATAGGTATGAGCTAGCATCTCCGAGTTGTTTTAATTTGCATTTCTCTAATGACTAGTGATTTAGAGCATATTTTCATATGACTATTGTGGCTTTGATTACATTCTCTGAAAACTGCCTGTTCATATCTTTGATGATTTAACAATTGGGGGAAAAGCTCTTGTGTTTATAAATTTAGTTCAGTTTCATATACATATATATATATATATATATATATATATATGAGAAGTAAATTCTTTATATGAGAAGCTTGCTGTTCAAAAGTTTCCCATTTCTGGCTTTCATTCTAATTTTGGCTGCATTTTTCATATGGCTGTTGATAGTTTGGATTTGTTCCTTTGGAAACTAACTTCTAGCTATATTCTTCCAAGCACTCAATTCATAACCTCAGAGTGATCCTCAACAGATCCATCTCCCTCACCCAACTGCCAAATCTTGCTATTTCTCCTTGTTTAATATTCATCCCATGCATCCCTTTCTCTCTACTCACAGAAGAGTATGGCTTTCCACACTCTTACCTCATCCATGGGAACAGCCTCCTGATTGGGTCTCCTCTGCCATACCTTGGGGCTGGCAGTCTCAGCAATAAGGAGAAGCATCAGCTAAAACAAGGAGCTACAAGACAATGATCTTTCCCCCTCCACAGGTGACCTTGGATTTCCATACCCTAAACATGACTACTCCCTTCCCTGGCTGTTGCTCTTGCAGAAGCAGTGGTGTCTTGACTACAAGGCCAATGTGTCCCATGAGTCTGTCACTCCAACAAACCTTGTTTTTTCTTGCTCCTCCTTGTTTTGCTAGCTGTGGGTTTATTTTCTTTCCAATGTGGCCAGATGCCTGGCTTGCAGCACAATAAGTCTGTGTGTGTGTGTGTGTGTGTGTGTGTGTGTGTGTGAGAGAGAGAGAGAGAGAGAGAGAGAGAGAGAGAGAGAGGGAGACTCTTTTCCTCAGGAAGTCTCTGGAGAAGTCTGAGCGTTGTTTGGGGAGGAGATGGATGCTCCACATCAGCAGTTCCACATTGGATTGTCTTCTATTTAGCCTCAGCCTCCTGAAGCGCCTAATTCAAACAACCACGATGAAAACTGGGAAGTGTGAGACTTAAAGAAAACATCCAGTCAAGTCAATATGTGTAATTTCTAGCACACGCAAGTAATTCCGATATGAATGAATCTGCAGGCATTGGACTGTGACTGTTCAAGTTTGAGGGAGAAGCATGCATACTAATTGACTTTTTGTACCTTAGATCAAGGAGATGAGGTCAGTACTAACACTGGGTGCATTTTATAGGTGAGGCAAGTGAAAGGCACATACCAGCAAGCCAAGGCTTCATCTCAGAAGAGCTGTGAGTGTCAAAGCTTTTAACCAGGAGATAAAGTTCTGTTGAGAAACCTTGGCATTCAAAGGACTCCCAAGTTAGGTGGCCCATGGAAAACTGACCCATACCCAGTTATTGATAAATTAGGCAGCTTTCCCCTTTAGAAAATAGCCCCAGAGAATGGAGGGGGCCAATCTTGACTGGGAACTATTAGCAACCACCTATTCTCCAAAGGAGAGTGAGGAGGACTTTTTAATGAGCAGGTGGTGAGAGCAGATACAAGCATCTCTCAGCAAAGCATTTTCAGAGGAGACTGTCCACTGGTAGTAGAAAGGCTTTCTGAACAGGGTCAGCTAGGTGGCACAGTGGATAGAACACTGGCCCTGGAGTCAGGAGTACCTGAGTTCAAATCTGGCCCCAGACAATTGACACTTACTAGCTGTGTGACCCTGGGCAAGTCACTTAACCCCAATTGTCTCACAAAAAAAAAAAAAAAAAGATCCAGAAAGGCTTTCTGATCAGCTTTGATCACCAGGTGTGATATGTCCAGTGAAGAAGACTGTGGGTATTCTTCCATAGCAGGGGCACCCAATCCTAATACAATTCTTCTCCTGCCAAGAACACCTCCAGAAAGTAGCAGGGTACCGAATTACCCCAGAGACCATGAACATACTAACAGAAAACCTGTTACTGCTACCACTTTAGGCGTAAGCAATTCAGGTGCAAGGAGTAGATTGCAGGTTGGCCAGGGTGAGTTCAAGGTGCTGAGGGATTTTTCAGGGTGAGCCTGCAGCTGAGGAATGGTGTGGAGGTCTGGAAACCAGAAGCAAGATGGGAATGAAGATTGGCTGGTCTGGGCACCTTGCCAAAATGGGTCCCTGGTAAGAAATCACAAATGAGAAGTAACTTAGAATTGAGCGGGCATTTATTGCACATTTGGTAAAAACCAAACACTATTTGTGCATTACTATTTGTGCACTGAGATCTACTGGGGACAGGAATTTGTTAGGCACAGGTCAAGCCTTAAGTTGATTCATTCCAATAAACGTGAAGATTCCTCAGGACATTGTTCCAGGGGCTGCAGATAGGATTCCTGCCCTCACGGTAGTTCCATTGCATTCTACCAAGGGGATCATGCATGTAGTATCCAGATCAATATATGAAAGGAACACTGAGGCATTAGATTACATAGACATCTAAGGAGGTCCAGGGAAGGCTTTCCAGAAGATGTCAATTGAACTGAGAGCCTTGAAGTTAGGTTTTGAGAAGCAGAGACATGGGGAGAGTACATTCCACATGGTGATTTCGGGATGAATCTGAATGCCAAGGTCACAAACGAATATCCTATTTGATGTGCAGATAGTTACAGCCTAACCCACTGAGTATGAAAAGGAATATGGAGTGCAGGCTGGGCAGTGACTTGCACAGCCAGTGGAAGTGCCCAGAGTCGGAGCACCTTGTGTGAAGAACAGCAAGGAGGCTAGAGCCCCTGGATCAAAAATGTATAAGAAAGGCATGGGAAGAAAGCATAGAAAACTGGAAAGGTGGAGGAGAGACAGGCAATGAGATACTTTGAAGCTAGAAAAAAAAGAGATCATATAGGTGAAAGGGAAATATGGGAGTTTAGTGACAGGAGGAATGAGCTTGGGTACCGCCTGAGTTTTAGGAATACCATCTCGACAGCTGGATGAAGTGGGGAGTGCCTGGCCAGGAGACCTCTGGGAAGGCCAATTTAATAATCCCTGCCTAATGAGATGAGGGCTAGAACTCAGGTAATGACAGAGACAGAGGAGAAGAGGTGTATGCAAGAAATGTGACAAATGCAGAATCATGAGACCCTGGCAACAGATTATGTATGGGGGGGATAAGAAAGATTATGGAGGGGCAGCTAGGTGGTGCAGTGAATAGAGTACTGGCCCTGGAGTCAGAAGGACCTCAGTTCAAATCCAGCCTCAGACACTTGACACTTACTGACTGTGTGACCTTGGACAAGTCACTTAACCCCAATTGCCTCACCAAAAAGAAAGAAAGAAAGAAAGAAAGAAAGAAAGAAAGAAAGAAAGAAAGAAAGAAAGAAAGAAAGGAAGGAAGGAAGGAAGGAAGGAAGGAAGGAAGGAAGGAAGGAAGGAAGGAAGGAAGGAAGGAAGGAAGGAAGGAAGGAAGAAAGATAGAAAGAGAGAGAGAGAGAGAGAGAATGGTGTCAAGGATATCATCCAAGTGGAGTGTGCTTGAGTGATTGGGAGGATGGTGCTGCTGTCACCAGAAATCAGGAAAGTCAGAAAAGGGGAGACTTCAGGGGGAAGAAGATGAGTTCACATGGGGACATGTTCAGTTGGAGGCTTCTATGGGACATTCAGTTCAAGATGTACAATAGGCAGTGGGAGGTCTGAGCCTTGAGGTCAGTAGAGAGGTTAGGACAGAATAACTAGAGGGGAGAATCATGATATAGGGAAGACAACCACACAGAGGGGAACTGAGATCACCAAGTACAGAGGGAGAAGAGGCAAGTATAAGATGGAGTTATGGAGGACACCTACAGTGAGCTGATGTGTCCTGGATGGAAATCCAGCAAAGGAGACTAAGAAGGAGCAGTCAGAGAGTAGAAGAAGAACCAGGAGAGTTTAGCAACAAAAGGGAAGAGAGGATGAGAGCCAGTGGAGAGGAGTAGGTCAAGAGGATGGGGAGGGGCAGCTAGGTGGTGCAGTGGATGAAGCACTGGCCCTGGATTCAGGAGGACCTGAGTTCAAATCCGGATTCAGACACTTGACACTTAACTAGCTGTGTGACACCTAGGCTAGTCACTTAACCCCAACCTGCCTCACCAAAAAGAAAAGAGGATAGGGAAGACGTGGACATGTTTGTAAGCATGTGGGAACCAACCCATGGAGAGAGATTGAAGATAAGTGAAAGAAGGGATGCTAGAGAGAACGTCTTGAAGTAATAATGGTGGTAGTGGGAGTGACAAGGGGGCACACACTCCAGAAATAAGGGGCTGAAATGCTAGGATTTAATAACTGATAGGATATGGTAGGTGATGGGAGAATGAAGAGTTAGCCCAGCTATGCAGTGGATACAACAGTGAAAGTAGAGTCAGGAATACCTGAGTGTAACCCTCCCTCAGATACCTGCTAACTATGTGTCCCTCTGAAAGTCATTGGACTTATTTGAGGCTCCTTTTCCAAATCTGTAAAAAATGAGGTTGTCTGTGATGGCCTCTCATGTCTCAAGCAGTGATTCACCTCATACCTACCTGGATTCACTCTCATATTCTTCTATTCTCTCTCCTTGATTTCTGCCTTGCCCACCCCCTCCTGTGGGATAACCCCCATGCCTATGTTTAGCACCGTGCTTGGCACATTGTAAGCACCTAAGAAATGTTCACTTGCTCCCTTTATCTTTTTTCTGATCCCTTTATCTATCAATCTATGACACCTTGGGAAGTCTTCATGCAAAAAATGGCTCTGGAGCATTGGCCTTCTTACCTGGACAGGCTGAGGCAGAGTGTCTCTGGGGGCCCTTGTCTCATATTGCTGATCTCTTCTTCAAGAATTTTATGGAGCCAGGGAGTTGGGCTGCCAAGGTCTGAGCCAGGGAGCCCCTGTCCCCTCAGGGGAGCTCTCAAGTCATCCCTTGGATGACAACCTTACCCCACTTTGTATCAGGGCCTGTACAGATGGAAAAACTCAAATTACACCCACAAACAGGTGCATATATAAATAATCAGAATTATTCATTTTCTACAAATTGTCTCTTCCTTTGATGGAGCCTGGAGAAAACTATAGTGATGGAAGACTGCTAAAGCTGAGAATAATGATGTCTGCAGGACAAGATAGTTAAAACATCAAACCAGTAGATGACAGTAGAATTATCAAAGCAGGTGAAAGGGATTGAGAATTTATGGTGGATAGGGTCAGGTTTACAAGAAGGTTCCAAGGGATAACTAGGAGATAGGAAGATGGCTGGGAAAGGCTGAGAGAGGATAGTGCGAGGGAGAGCAGGGCCAGTGGTTTGGACAACAGTCTGACTCCTCTGCATGACTTCATGAGGAGTGGTATCCTGGACATGTCATTGATCCCTTAGCAGCTCTGAGAACCCAAGTATTCACATGAGGAGTGGGCATGGGAGAGTGGTGTCAACAATGCCCTGTGGCAACAAGACTTCACCTGTGCTGGGCATATGGGTAGTAGAAGGTTTGTGGACCTTACTGTCTCCAACATTAACTTTTTCAGACAACCACACAGGGCAGATGGGGAAACTGGCTCAGAGAGAGAAGTCAATTGTCCTTGGGCACACAGGTGCTAAGTGTCAGAGTCAGTTCTAGAACTCTCTTTACCAAAGAATGACACAGTGGGAGAACTGGGAGGGACATAAGAAGCCATCATGTTCAACCCACCCCCTAAAAGGAATTTCCATTATAACATACCTGAGATGTGGTCATGCAGCCTCAGATTGAAGAACAGCAAGGAAGGTCACAGCATCACTTCATGGGAGCCCATCTCACCTTAGGCAGCTCTCATTGTTAGAACATTTTGTTTTTCCTGACACCAGGCCTAGATTTCGACTCTGCAACTTTTCCCCATGTGTTCCCACCTAACTCAAATCCTTAAGTATCATATGATTTTATATAGTGCCTTAAAGTTTACAGAATGCTTTCAAACCTCCCACAGAGTGGACCCGATGTTCTGTCAGGGTCCTGGCTGTAATTTTGGCCCTCTGGGAGGCATATGAGTTCAGTGCAACTATTACAGCATCATGTCATTCCACAGGGACCTGCATGAAAAAAATGTCCTTTTCAGAGTGCTCGTTTGAAGGGTTCCTTTGGCTCCTGTTAAAATCCAGCTCAACTGATCAGTCATACATCTATATCATTTTCTTTGGCAAAAAGGGCTTTTCTGCCAAAGTGTTCCAATGTTTGTTTAACTGAGAATGAGGATATTTGTCCAGTGATGTGAGCTGCTTTCATACTTTTTCTTCCTAAAGCAACTGTGTGTTGAAAAATGTGTTTTTCCATGGCCACACTGATGAAAGGCATTATTAAATAGAAATTCTTTGCAATATTTCAATTCTAAGGAGCCCATTTTTCCCTTCTAGGTTGAAAAGCTCAAACATACATGGCTCTAAGCCACTATAAGCAGCTGGATATTTGGAGAAGATACTAAAGCCATCATCTGTTGTGGTCATTATAAAGGCTATCAAGTTTTCAACCAGTGTGTCTTTCAATGTCCTCAGACTAATTTACAAAGAAATCTGAACATAAAATGATTGGCCTTATTTAAGGCAAACAGGAGGCTCATTCATCTGGGGATGCTAAGAGAAACTGATATATTGGCTTGTTGACTCCCTTCTTCAAAACTCAGAGCCTCAGTGAAAACTTGGGCCACGGGTTGTTCAGTGGGAAACTCAAAGTCTTGGGGGAAATCCTGAGAGGAAACCTATGAATAGTCTGTCCACATCAAACAGAGTCAATTTAAGGAATGAATGTCAATCCTCTTCTCAGCAGAAAGAACTATGCCAGGGCAGCTAGGTGGTGCAGTGGATAGGGCACCGCCCCTGGAGTCAGGAGTATCTGAATTCAAATCTGGCCTCAGACACTTAACACTTACTAGCTGTATGACCCTAGGCAAGTCACTTAACACCAATTGCCTCACAAAAAAAAAAAGTACTGTGGCAAATCTCAGTGGTTTTCAATCAGTGTTAATTTGCACTCTTGTTTTCATGGAAAAATGTCCATTCTGCTGGGAAAAATATACTTGGCCCCTTTGCAAACATTATGCCAGGCTATCATCAGTTATGCTCTTCTTTACATGCTCTTTACATTCACATGAATTAAGGGCATAATGTGTAAAGTGCATGGGTCTCAAATCAGGAAAGAACTGGGTTTGCATTCTCCTTTTGATCCCTTGCTTTTTCTCTTCTAAAAAGGAAGGAAATTGCATGATTGGTGTGTGGAGCAAATTAAATGAAGCAAGCATAAATAATTCATAAACCTCAAAGTGCCATAACATATCCATTAAAGGGATCACTGTGTCCAGTATCAGTGAAAGGTAAGGGAAGAACAAACCATCAAATGAAATCCCTTTCTTTGATTACAAAAATGAGTTGGGAGAGAACTCTCTGTTAGAAATCACCACAAAACGACAGGAATTCAGAGGATACACTAATGGAGGCATGGAGTGGCTTGACAATGCTAGAAGTAGAAAGGCTTTTAGAAATAATATAGTTGGGGCAGCTAGGTGGCACAGTGGATAGAGCACCAGCCCTGGATTCAGGAGGACCTGCATTCAAATCTGACCTCAGACACCTTACACTGTTGGGACCAGAATTTAATATATGGAGCGTTAATTGGGTGATTCGCCAAAATATTGGGGTCCTGGAAATAGAGAGGGATCTCTAGGATCAAAGTTCCCTCCCCTCCAAACTGCCCTTTTAGATATTTCTCCCAGGCCAATAAGAAAGGGGCCTTACAGCTTCTTTTCCACAAAAGGATCAGATTTTATTGCTTGGGAATTAATTAAACAACAAAGGTAAAATTAATAAAAAATCAAAGATAAGGAAATAGGGAAAAAGAAATACAGATAAATCCTCCTAACTCTAACCTAAGTCTATACAATATCCAGATCGTTTCCAATTAAGCTAATTCAAAGGAATGCAGGGTTTTTTGTGTTCACTCACCATACGTGGAAAGTCTGCTAGCTTTCTCACATCACCAGGAAACTGAGAAGAGAGAGAGCAGGCAGGCAAGTGCTAGCTGAGTGTTCTGGAAGCCACTACTTTCCCTCACCCAAAAGGGGAGGTCCTTCAAAAACCGCCTATGGAGAGTTCTCCTTCTGACCTCAGTAGCATACATAACTTCAGGGTGGGCCAGGTGTGGCCCCTCCCAAATGAGTCAGCTAAATTCCAATAATTTTTACCACAAATAATTTTTACCACAACACTTACTAGCTGTGTGACCCTGGGCAAGTCACTTAACCCTCCTTGCCCAGCAAAAAGAAAAAAAAAATAGTCCAACCCTCTTATTTTACAAATTAAGAAACCCAGGGCCAGATACACTAGGTTAATAACTGCCCCAAGCTCACACAAGCAGCAGATAGTAGAGACAAGCTCTACTATTCTGCAAAATAGGAATATGAAATCATTTTGCATGACTACACTAGCATAATCCATACCAAATTACTTACCTTTTAAGGAAAGGGGAGGGAGAGAATTTGGAACTGAAAATTTTAAAAATGAATGTTAAAAAATTGTTTTTACCTGTATTTGGGGGAAAGTAAAATGCTAAAGACATTTGAAATCAATAAAAATAAGTGGAACATTCCACAGACCCTTCATGTGATGTGAATATACCCACTTACGTGTGTCCTGGGGAAAATGGGGTGGGGGGTTTGGGAATTCCTTAGGAATTCCTCTTTAAAGAATTTCACCCTCTTGCACACAAAAGCAGCCAAAATAAGATGGTAGTTTATTTCCGGGGTTGAGGAAGGGGAAGGCAAGGGAAACCATGAAAGAAGTCCTTGGACTTCTCATGGGGAGAAAGGCATGGCACAGAGAGAGTGGCTCTAAGATAACCAGTCTCCTCAAGCAGGAGACTGGCAGGTAGTTTTATAGAGGACTGATGGGGGTGACCATCTGACTGTGGAAAGTTCCTTTAGTGAGGGAGGAACATCCTCCATTGGTGGTGGCTGGGGGAATTGGTTGAGGGGTGGCTGTGGATCTCTGAAGCTATCTCTCTCCTCAGGACACAAAGGAGACAGCCACACCTAATCTTATTGCCCCAGGGCTGAGGGAGACTAGAATGAAGGGTGGGGGTTCCACTTATTTCTCTTGGTATGTCTGTTCTCTGGTTTAGTTTCTCAAGGAGAAGGTTCTTTGATATGCCCCAGAGAATTTCTGGGGTGCCCTGGGCCCATAACATGTGGAAAAGGGCAAAAGGGAGACAGGAAGGTGTTATGGGGAAAAATGGGGTAGGGGTTTGGGTTAAGGGTAGGGGTTCTTAGGAATTCCTCTTTAAAGAATTACACCCTCTTGCACACAAAAGCAGTTAAAATAAGGTGGTAGTTTATTTAGAGGCAAGGGAAGGGAAGACGGGGGAAGGGACACCATGAAAGAAATCCTTGGACTTCTCATGGGGAGATAGGCACAAAGCATGTGGCTAAGAGGTACCAATCTCCTCGAGCAGGAGACTGGGAGGTACTTTATAGGGGGCTCATGGGGGTGGACCATCTGCCTGTGGAAAGTTCCTTTAGTGAGGGAGGACCATCCCCCACTGGTGGTGATTAGAGGAATTGGGTCAGGGGTGGCTATGGATCTCTCTTCAGGACTCAAAGGCCACAGCCACACCCCAACTTATCTCCCCAGGGGTAAGGGAGATCACACTGAAGGGTGGAGGTCCCTAAACTACCTCAATCTGATTTGGTTCCCCTTATCTCTCTAGGCCTATCTGTCCTCTGGTTTAGTTTCTCAAGGAGAAGATTCCTCAATGTGCCCCAGGGAACTTCTGGGGAACTTTGGGTCCACAACAAAGGGACTGTGCCCTGTAGAGGAGAGGCCAGCCCAGGGTTCCAGAACACATCAAGCTAGGGACAGAGAAGGAAGAGGAGGAGCACGACCACACAGCTACCAGAGCCAGCCACATGAAGGCCTGGCTCGAACTGAAATGAAGAACAGGGCAGCAGACACATGCGAGCCAGCCTTGGAAACATTCAGGAGAGGACAGGAGACACCCAGGGACCAGGGACAGACACACAGTGACCCCACGTGGATGGACAAAGCACCAAAACACAGAGACCAAACTCTGGGGTGGGTGGGTGGCCTCAAACCAAGGTCTCCTCTCTTAGCACTGGAGGTCTCAAGCCAAGCCTTGATCCAGCAGTGGTAGTGGCTGTCTCTCTGCAGGTCTGTTCTTCTGCTTTCACCTGGAGGATTTCTTTAAGGTTTGTTTGTATCTTTGTTTTTCTGGTGGGGTCCATCCATACAAAAGACCACAGAGTGCCAAGCCAAAGGGCAGGAGCACAAAGAGACCCCAGCACTGTCTTGTAAAGTTTACATAGGGTTGTTTTTGAAATGCAGAATTCTCTCTGAATTCCTTCTATAAAGTTCAAGTTACATAATGTAAATTTACAGAAAGTAACATCTGTCTGGCCTCCTTTCTATTCTTGGAACTCTTAAAACATTTGTCATTTCCCTTGTTGGTCTGTCAAATTTTTCACGCACTTGCTGTGTGCCTGGGATATAAAGCAAGGAAAAATAAAACAAAAGCTGCCTCTGTGCTGAAAGAGCTCACATTTTTTTTGGCTTTAACATAGTTTTATTTATTCCATTACATAATTCACACTTAAATTTCCAACATTTTAACATTAAAATTAATATATTTTATTTTGTACGTTTGTAGATAAAAAAATTTCTAACATTCACTTTTAAAAAATTTTGAGTTGCCAACTCTCTCATTTCTTCTCAGCCTTCTTCATTGAAAAGGCAAGCAATTTGATAAAGGTTATACATGTTCAATTATGAAAAAGTTATTTCCATGTTAGCCATGCTGCAAAAGAACACACACACAAACACACACATACACAAGGAAAAATAAAGAAAGTTTTAATGTATGCTTTGATCACCACTCTAACTCTACTAGTGCTTTCTCTGGAGACAGATAGCATTTTTCAGCTATAAGTTCTTTGGAGTTGTGTTGGATCATTGTATGGCAGAGAATAGCAAAGTCCTTCACAGTTGAGCATTGTACAACATTTCTGTTACTGTGTAAAGTGTTATCCTGGTTCTGCTCATTTCTCTTTGCATCAGTTTATGTAAGCCCTTGCAGGTTTTCCTGAATGCATCCTGCTCATCATTTCTTATAGTACAATAGCATTGCATGATAATCATGTACCACAACTTGTTCAGCTGTTCTCCAACTGAGGGGCATCTCCTCATTTTCTAATTCTTTTCCACTACTACAAGAGCTGTATATCTATGTATATAGGTGTCCTTTTCCATTTTGTTTTTTATCTGTTCGGGATACAGACCTAGTAGTGGTATTGCCAGGTCAAAGGTCATCCATGCTTTTCTAGTCCTTTAGGCATAGGTCCAAATTGCTCTCCAAAATGGTGGGTCCAGTTTAGAGCTCCACCAGGAGTGCATTAGATTCTAACTTTTCCCACATCCCCTCCCAACATTTGCCATTTCTTCTTTTCTCTCATATTAGCCAAACTGATAGGTATGAGCTAGCATCTCCAAGTTGTTTTAATTTGAGTTTCTCTAACAACTAGTGATTTAGAGCATATTTTCATATGACTATTGTAGCTTTGATTACATTCTCTGAAAACTGCCTGTTCATATCTTTGATGATATAACAATTGGGGAAAAAGCTCTTGTGTTTATAAATTTCATATATATATATATATATATATATATATATATATATATCTGAGTTCATAAATTTCATATATATATATCTGAGTTCAGTTTCATATATATATATATACATATATATATATATATATATATATCTGAGAAGTAAATTCTCCATATGAGAAGTTTGCTGTTCAAAAGTTTCCCATTTCTGGCTTTCATTCTAATTTTGGCTGCATTTTTCATATGGCTGTTGATAGTTCAATTTCTTCCTTTGGAAACTAACTTCTAGCTATATTCTTCCAAGCACTCAATTCATAACCTCAGAGTGATCCTCAACAGATCCATCTCCCTCACCCAAATGCCAAATCTTGTCATTTCTCCTTGTTTAATATTCATCCCATGCATCCCTTTCTCTCTACTCACAGAAGAGTATGGCTTTCCACACTCTTACCTCATCCATGGGAACAGCCTCCTGACTGGGTCTCCTCTGCCATACCTTGGGGCTGGCAGTCCCAGCAATAAGGAGAAGCATCAGCTAAAACAAGGAGCTACAAGACAATGAATGATCTTTCCCCCTCCACAGGTGACCTTGGATTTCCATACCCTAAACATGACTACTCCCTTCCCTGGCTGTTGCTCTTGCAGAAGCAGTGGTGTCTTGACTACAAGGCCAATGTGTCCCAAGAGTCTGTCCCTCCAACAAACCTTATTTTTTCTTGCTCCCCCTTAATTTGCTAGCTGTGGGTTTATTTTCTTTCCAATGTGGCCAGATGCCTGGCTTGCACCACAGCAAGTGTGTGTGTGTGTGTGTGTGTGTGTGTGTGTGAGAGAGAGAGACAGAGAGAGAGAGAGACAGAGAGAGACAGAGAGAGAGAGAGAGAGAGAGAGAGAGAGAGAGAGACAGAGAGAGAGAGAGAGACTCTTTTCCTCAGGAAGTCTCTGGAGAAGTCTGAGCATTGTTTGGGGAGGAGATGGATGCTCCACATCGGCAGTTCCACATTGGATTGTCTTCTATTTGGCCTCAGCCTCCTGCAGCCCCTAATTCAAACAACCATGATGAAAACTGGGAAGTGTGAGACATAAAGAAAACGTCCAGTCAAGTCAACATGTATAATTTCTAACACATGCATGTAATTCCTGTATGAATGAATCTGCAGGCATTGGACCATGACTTTTCAAGTTTGAAGGAGAAGCAGGCATACTAATTGACTTTCTGTACCTTAGATCAAGGAGATGAGGTCAGTACTAACACTGGGTGCATTTTATAGGTGAGGCAAGTGAAAGGCACATACCAGCAAGCCAAGGCTTCATCTCAGAAGAGCTGTGACAAATACAAAAGTCATGATGATGCTGGAGTAGAGTGTCAAAGATTTTACCAGTAGATAGAGTTCTGTTGAGAAAGCTTGGCATTCAAAGGACTCCCAAGTTAGGTGACCCATGGAAAACTGACCCATACCCAGTTATTGATAAACTAGGCACCTTTCCCCTTTACAAAATAGCCCCAGAGAATGGAGGGGACCAATCTTGACTGGAAACTATTAGCAACCACCTATTCTCCAAAGGAGAGCTAGGAGGACTTTTGAATGAGCAGGTAGAGAGAGAACATACACACATCTCTCAGAAAAGCATTTGCAAAGGAGACTGTCCCCTGGTGGTAGAAAGACTTTCTGATCAGCTTTGACCATCAGGTGTGATGTTTCCATTGAAGAAGACTGTGGGTGTTCTTCCATAGCAGGGGCACCCAATTCAAATACAGTCCTTCTCCTGCCCAGAACTGCTCCAGAAAGTAGCATGGTACAGAATTACCCCAGAGACCATGAACATACTAAGAGCAAACCTGCTACTGCTACCACTTTAGGTGTAAGCAATTCAGGTGCAAGGAGTAAATTTCAGGTTGGCCAGGGTGAGTTCAAGGTGCTGAGGGATTTTTCAGGGTGCTAAAGACATTTGAAAGCAATAAAAATAAGTGGAACATTCCACAGACCCTTCATGTGATGTGAATATACCCACTTACGTGTGTCCTGGGGAAAATGGGGTGGGGGGTTTGGGAATTCCTTAGGAATTCCTCTTTACAGAAGTTCACCCTCTTGCACACAAAAGCAGCCAGAATAAGATGGTAGTTTATTTCCGGGCTGAGGAAGGGAAGGGGAAGGGAAGGGAAACCATGAAAGAAGTCCTTGGACTTCTCATGGGGAGAAAGGCATGGCACAGATAGAGTGGCTCTGAGATACCAATCTTCTCGAGCAGGAGACATGCAGGTACTTTTATAGAGGACTGATGGGGTTGACCATCTGACTGTGGAAAGTTCCTTTAGTGAAGGAGGAACATCCTCCACTGGTGGTGGCTGGGGGAATAGGGTGAGGGGTGGCTGTGGATCTCTGAAGCCATCTCTCTCCTCAGGACACAAAGGAAGCAGACACACCCAATCTTATTGCCCCAGGGTTGAGGGAGACTAGAATGAAGGGTGGGGGTCCCAAAGCTAGCTCAGTCCTATCTGGTTCCACTTATCTCTCTAGACATGTCTGTCCTCTGCTTTAGTTTCTCAAGGAGAAGGTTCTTTTATATGCCCCAGAGAACTTCTGGGGTGCTCTGGGCCATAACATGTGGCAAAGGGCAAAAGGGAGACAGGAAGGTGTTATGGGGAAAAATGGGGTAGGGGTTTGGGTTAAGGGTAGGGGTTCTTAGGAATTCCTCTTTAAAGAATTACACCCTCTTGCACACAAAAGCAGTTAAAATAAGATGGTAGTTTATTTAGGGGCAAGGGAAGGGAAGGGGGGGAAGGGACACCATGAAAGAAATCCTTGGACTTCTCATGGGGAGATAGGCACAAAGCATGTGGCTCAGAGGTACCAATCTCCTTGAGCAGGAGACTGGGAGGTACTTTATAGGGGGCTGATGGTGGTGGACCATCTGTCTGTGGAAAGTTCCTTTAGTGAGGGAGGACCATCCCCCACTGGTGGTGATTAGAGGAATTGGGTCAGGGGTGGCTCTCTTCAGGACTCAAAGGCCACAGCCACACCCAAACTTATCTCCCCAGGGGTAAGGGAGATCACACTGAAGGGTGGAGGTCCCTAAACTACCTCAATCTGATTTGGTTCCACTTATCTCTCTAGGCCTATCTGCCCTCTGGTTTAGTTTCTCAAGGAGAAGATTCCTCAATGTGCCCCAGAGAACTTCTGGGGAACTTTGGGCCCACAACAAAGGGACTGTGCCCTGTGGAGGAGAGGCCAGCCCAGGGTTCCAGAACACATCGAGCTGGGGACAGAGAAGGAAGAGGAGGAGCACGACCACACAGCTACCAGAGCCAGCCACATGAAGGCCTGGCTCGAACTGAAATGAAGAACAGGCCAGCAGGCAGACACAGGCGAGCCAGCCTTGGAAACATTCAGGAGAGGACAGGAGACACCCAGGGACCAGGGACAGACACACACAGTGACCCCACGTGGATGGACAAAGCACCAAAACACAGAGACCAAACTCTGGGGTGGGTGGGTGGCCTCAAACCAAGGTCTCCTCTCTCAGCACTGGAGGTCTCAAGCCAAGCGCTGATCCAGCAGTGGTGGTGGCTGTCTCTCTGCAGATCTGTTCTTCTGCTTTCACCTGGAGGATTTCTTTAAGGTTTGTTTGTATCTTTGTTTTTCTGGTGGGGTCCATGCATACAAGAGACCACAGAGTGCCAAGCCAAAGGGCAGGAGCACAAAGAGACCCCAGCACTGTCTTATAAAGTTTACATAGGGTTGCTTTTGAAATGCAGAGTTCTCTCTGAATTCCTTCTATAAAGTTCAATTTGCATAATGTAAATTTACAGAAAGTAACATCTGTCTGGCCTCCTTTCTGTTCTCATTCAGGTTTTTTCCAGAAGTCTCTCATAGCTGAGTTTTCTAAGATTCTCTTCATCTTCCTGACTTCTTTCAGATTTTATGAATAGATTCATCTAGCTCTCACAGGGAAACGCTGACATCCCCCATTACTAGAATTTTCTGTCTATTTCCTCCTGTAATTATTTGACTTTTCCTTTAAGAATGGGAATGCTGTACCACTTCCCATATCTCTATTCACTGTTGAAATTACTCCACTGTCTATGGTTCCTTTGAACAAGATTTAGTTTCCCTGCTTAATCCGTTCAATGGGGGTATTATTGCTTTTACATTGTCTGAGATTATGAATGCTACCCCTGCCTTTTTTCCTTCAGCTGAGTAGTACAAGGTTTCTGTTCCAGCCCCCTATTTTAATTCTGTGATTCTCTCTGGCTCAAGAAATTCCTTGTAAAACAAAACATATTGTTGTATTCTGGCTCATAATCCATTTTGCTGCCCCCTTCCAGGTTATGAGTGAGTTCATCCCATTCACACAGATTTGATGACTAACTATGCATTTTCCTGCATCCCATTTTCTTCTCTTTCTGTTCCTCCTGTCCTTCCTCTAATGCCGGTTTTCCATATGACCACTGCCTTCTTTTAGCTGCCCAACCTTTTATCCCCCATTTTTCCTTCTCTTTTCCCTTACTACTAATTATCTATGGAGTAAGATAAATGTTTCTGACCAATTAAGTCATTCATATATAAATATATACTCATATATAAATATATGTATATGAATTCCCCTTTTTGTACCCATTTTGATGGGGTGTTCAAGCACTGGCCTCCTCACCACCACCATTTTCCTCTCCTCAGTAAAAGATCTTCCTTGCACACCTATTGTATGTGAGATCATTTCCCCCATTCTTTCTCTGCCTTCTATCTTCTCCCAGGGCATCCATATTTCTTGCCTATCCATTTATTTTACATCATCCCTAGCTAACTGGCTTATGCTCAAACTCTCTATGAAGTAGAGTCCTTCTACCTGCTCCAATAATGATAAAATTCTGAGCAGATATATGTATCATCTCCCTTTATGGAAAAGTGTCCAGTTTAACCTTATTGAGTTGTTTCTGTTTTCTCAGTCACATTTCCCTTTTAATGCTTCTTTTGTGTCTTGTATTTGAAAGTCACATTTTCAACTCACCTCATGTCTTTTCATCAGGAATGCTTCTATGGCCTCTGTTTTCCCTCGATGTGTTGCCACAGAGAGTAGATTGTTCTCAGAGAGTGTGTCTCCACCTATAAGCATTTCATCCACTGAGTATTCTGAGGCTAGATGTGCTTCCACAGAGAGTGAGCCTGTAGTAACTGGACTGTTCCCAGAGAGTGTCTCCTGCCACAAGTATCTTTTCCTCTGAGTGTTCTGAGGCTGGATGTTTTTTCATAGAAAGCAAGCCTGTGGTAAGTGGTGTAAGAGAGAGACTGGGAAGCCTTCCTGAGCAAAGAAACCAACCTTTCTTCAGAGAAACAAAGGTGGGGTCTCAGGCCACACTGGGTGAACTGTATACCCCACCTATGTTTCTCCTAAGGGCTGATTTCTTTGCCCACAAAGACTTCCCAGTTTCTCTCTTACACCAGAATGTTCTCAGAAAGTGTGTCTTCTGCCACAATTGTCTTTTCCTCTGAGTGTTCAGAGCGTGTGTCACCACCCATCAGCATTTCATTTGTTCAGTGTTCTGAGATTCGATGTGCTTCCGCAGAGAGTTAGCCTGTAGTAACTGGACTGTTCCCAGAAAGATTGTCTCCCACTCTTGTGTTGAATTTGTTTCCCTCCTAAAACAAAAAACACCATTCTTTTGTCACATGGCATGGCTCTCAGGGAGGAGGAGAGGGAGAGGGAGGGATACATGGGATCCCAGGATGTAAGAAGCAGAAAACATCAATGAGCAGTTTTTAAATGAGGTCAAGGTTCTAAAGGGGATTAATGGAGACACAGGAAGTTGGAAAGAAAGGGACTTTGGACGTGCAGCGTGACTCCTTCCACCACTGCAGCATCAGCATCAGGGCTTGGTTTGAGACCTCCAGTGCCATGAGACCAGACTGTTGGCTGCTCTACCCATTTAGCCAGGTGTCTGGCATCCACGTGTCTGTCTTCTGTTCACCCGAGCTTGGGTACTGTGTGTCTTTCTTTGGTCCCCATGTCGCCTGTCCTCTCCTGTATGAGACCAGGTCCCATCTCCAAGTGTCTATCCCCTGTGTATGCTTCCTTTCAGTTCTGGCTAGGCCATCAAGCGGCTGGCCCTGTCACACACCTGATCCTCCTCTTGTTTTTCATTCTCTGTCCCCAGACCCCCGTGTGTGGCCTGGAACTATCTTTTGTCTGCGTTCCTTCACAGACACCTCGTCCCCTTCCTGTCTCCCTCCCTCCCTTGTAGCCAACTCCATGGGCAACTTCAAATGCCTTCAATGTCACTCTACTCAGAGGTTTCCCAAGGGTTCTCTTCTGCAAAGCACGAACTTCCTGTAATGGATAAAAACAAACAGAGGGCATAAGTGGAAAGCAGTTTGGGACAAATTTGACAGGAGATCAATACCTCGCACGACATATTAAATTAAACTATAACTGGATATGTGAATCAAATACAATGAATAAAATAATAAAATTACAAAATCATAAATTAGAGTTATAACCAATAGATATAAATATAATATTAATAATTACTCAGACCTCCAACTCATTCATTTTTTCATTGGATGCCTATAGATTAAGCTCCTCCTACATTCTGGGCATATGGAAAGACAGGGGGCCAATTAAGCAATCAACAAGCATTCCTTCAGTACTTACTGTTTTACAGGCACTGTGCTAGGCCCTGGAGAAACAAGCACTCAGTAGGGCACAGTCCCTTAGCACTAGAAGCTTACATTCTAATGAGACAGAAAATACATTAAAGGGTATAGAGAATAAATACAAATAAAGTCAGAATACAAGGCAGTCTGGGAGCAAGGCCACTAGAAATTGGGATCAAGAAAGGCTTCATGGAAGAGGTGATGCTTGAACTGTGTCTGGATGAAAGAGGGGGATCCTCTGAGGCCTAAGGAGAGAGGGCCAGCTACAGAGTCAGGAAGGCTCAGAGACTGAGCCCTGCTTCAGACTCATGCTAACCGCATGACCACAATCAAGTCACCTAACCTCTTAGTGCCCCCAGACAGCTCTGTAAGATCATAGACACATTCAGATGGGATGTCAACCTTACTGAGGAGGCAGAAAGATGAAAGAATGCTGGACATCAAACACTCTGACTTGCCCTTGTCAAAGGTCACACGGCTAATAAGTGCCACAGGCTGGATTTGAACTCAGATCTTCCTAATTCCAAGCCTGGTGTTCTAACCCTAAGCCCTCTAGATGGAGAGATTCAGAGATCCCAGAAGACTGTTGCCAAGCCACTGTTCAGGAGGCTGGCTTGAGGCAGGGAAGGGTAGGAAAAGGGCTCATTCTCAGTACACTGAGCTTCTGTAAGTGCTTAGACCTTTCTAAGTACACCACCCATCCTGAGGAAAAACCTGAGTTGCCCTACCTGAGTTAGGAACTCCCCAAGTATCTTGATGTTGGGTGGGCTCAAGTGTCTGGGAGGAGGACCTATAATCCCACAGAGAATGCAAACTACCTTTAATGAAACAGCAAGGGAAGCTTCAACTGTCCCATGGGAAACTTTACACTTGACCCCTGGTCATCCCTGGCTTTTGGCCTTCTTTGTTTTGTTTCTATATAATACCTGACCCGTCCCAATGAGAGTGCAGGGATTCATCACTCTGTCCTGTTGCTATCACAGGACTGGTCTCATAAATAAATAATAAATGTTAGAAAAGCTGTGATAAATTTGGTACACTGACGCATTGTTGGCGGAGCTGTGAACTGATCCAAACATTCTGGAGAGTGATTTGGAATTATGCCCAAAGGGCTATAAAGCTGTGCATACCCTTTGACCCAGCAATACCACTTTTGGGTCTTTTCCCCAAGGAGATCACAGAAAAGGGAAAAAGGACCCACATGTTCAAAAATATTTATAGCTGCTCTTTTTGTGGTAGCAAGCAATTGGAAATTGAAGGGTTGCCCATAAGTTGGGGAATGGCTGAACAAGTTGTTTTATACGAATGTCATGGAATTCTATTGTGCTGCGAGAAGCGATGAGCAGGAGAAGTTTGGAGAAGCCTGGAAGGACTTCCATAGACTGATGATGAGTGAGATGAGCAGAACCAGAAGAACATTGTACACAGTATCATCAACATTATGTGTTGATCAACTGTGATGGACTGGATTCTTCTCACCAATGCAATGGTACAGGAGAGTTCTGGGGGACTCATGATGGAAAGGGCTCTTCACATCAAGAAAAAAAAGAACTGTGGAATGTGGATGCTGATTGAACCATACTATTTCTTTTGGTTTTGGTGCTCTTGTTTTTCTATTTTGAGGTTTTTCCTTTTTGCTCTGATTCTTCTCATATAACATGACTAATGCAGAAATGTTCTTGATGTTATTGTATATATATATAACCTATACCAGATCACCTGCTGTCTACGGGAGGGAAAAAATATGAAACTGGAAATCTTATATAAACAAATGTTGAAAACTATCTCTACATGTAACTGGAAAATAATAAAATACTTTAATTTTTTTTTAAAAAGAGTATTACAACTATGAGGCAGCATTCCAAAATTTGTGAGATGCTGCCATAGCAGTACTTTGGGAAAATTTCTATTTCTAAATGCTTATGTCAATAAAACAGAGACCGAACAGATCACAAAACTAGAAAAAGAACAAATGAAAAAATTTCCAATGAAATGTCAAAATAGAAATGCAGAAATGAAAGGTGAGTTTAAGAATTTTTGAAAAAATCATATCAATAAATACAAGAGGGTGCTGCTTTTATCTAAAAACTAATAACATAGATAAACCATTGCTTAATTTGATGAACAACAAGAAAGAAAACCAAATTACCTGCCTCGAGAAGGAATGAGTGAATGCATACCTAAAAAAGATGAAATTAAAGCAATTATGAGGAGTTATTTTAGCCTATCACATACAAGCACAAGCATCAATGTCCATGAAAAGGATGAATACTTACAAGAAATATAAAATGCCCATGTAAACAGGAGAGGGAATAGAACATTTAAATAACCCTATGTTAAAAGAAGAAATTGAACATGGCATTACTGAGTTCCCTCAGAAAAAATCCCTAGGACTAGATGGATTAGAAAGTGAATTCTAAGGTGCAGCTAGGTGGCACAGTGGATAGAGCACTGGCCCTGGATTCAGGAGGACCTGAGTTCAAATCCGGCCTCAGACACTTAACACTTACTAGTTGTATAAGCCTGGGCAAGTCACTTAACCCCAATTGCCTCACCAAAAAAACAAAAAAACAAAAAAAAAGAAAGTGAATTCTACTAGATATTTTAAAAAATATTTCATCCTAAGATTGTTTAAACTATTCGAAAAAAACAGGAAAAGGAGGAATCCTATCAAATTCCTTTTCTTGAACAAATATCATTTTGATACCTAAATTGTGAGAAGACACAATCATCCTACCCCATCCAGGAGGTGATAGGTCCACAGGAGTTACACATTGCACACCACTGCTCGAATGCTTCAATCAGTTCTGCTCACTTTTCTTTTCATCCCTAAAACAATAAATACAATTTGTTACATATCATGGCTCTTGAGCATGGGGAGAGGGAGAGATACATGGGATCCCCTGGTGCTGTCAGAAACAGAAAACATCAACAAATTTTTTTTGGTAAAAAGGTCGATAATCTCAAGAGTAATAATGGAGGGGGGAAGGAGGAAAGAAAGGGGTGTGGATTAGTGATTATCAATGGCAGATCTCAAACTATAATAGAAATCAGTGATGATGAAAACAATCACTTTGCTTTAGGCCTGTCTGACTTTCCCTGACCCCCTTTGGGGAATAACTAAAAATCTGCTTGAAACAATGAACAACTTTAGCAAAGTTGCAAGATATAAAATAAACCCACACAAATCATCAGCATTTCTCTACATGACCAACAAAGTTCAGCAGAAAGAGATAGAAAAGATACTACAGTGGTTGCCATTTCCTTCTGCAGCTCTTTTGAGACATGAGGAACTGAGACAAACAGGGGTAAATGACTTGCTGAGCATCACTCTGAGGGTTTGAGACCAGATTTGAAGAGAGATTCCATTACAATAAACCCACGAGGTTTAATCTTCATGAGACCAGATTTAAACACCAAATGACAAGTCTTCCTGACTAAGGGGCCAGTAGAACCCCTAACTTGTTAAAAATTAGGAGGTTGATTAATGAAAATGATTAGGTATGCAAAGTATATGAGCAAGCAAATAAAGTAATAATTTTTCATAAATCTGAAGTAGGGAGAGGGGAAGACACACTGATGTGGGATGGAATTTGGGGTCAAATTGATCGTGAGTCATCCCAAAAGAATTACAAGACTCAGTGACTCAGTTTCCCAAGTTTTATTGCAATACTGTGAGTGACTACAGGGAGAGAACCAGAATAGGGGAAAGGTATCTCTCAAATAGAGAAAGGAAAGACAGTTATATTTATAGTATGCATAAACTGATTATCAGTCTCATTATAATAATCTCCATCTTGGGGTGTTACAAGGGAGGGCTTGTCCTAATATGGAGTTCATGGGGGTCCTAAGCCAACCCCTGAGTCGGTACCCTTTTCAGTGGAGGTGTGTTTTGGGGGTTTACATGTCATAAGGTGAATCTGGGGACACATTTGGCCTCTTCTGCACATGTCTCTTTCTGATTCCCATAGCTAGTTTCAAAATATCTCCATTTTTCATGAGAATTTCTATAGGTTGTCATTTAGTCTAAGGTCATCATGGCTTCTCTCCCTCTGTTCCCATTATGGGCACTGATTTCTGTGGGTACAAGAACCTAGTATGCTGACTTGTAAGTTATCCATTAACTGGGGTCTAACTCCCTTTTGGAACTAATATCTGAATTAAAGCTCAGGTCTTAGGTTTTTCTATTAATCCCTTTTTGCCTCCTACATCAACACTACTTTATAATTTTTTTTTTTTAGTGAGGCAATTGGTGTTAAGTGACTTGCCCAGGGTCACACAGCTAGTCTTAAGTGTCTGAGGTCAGATTTGAACTCAGGTACTCCTGAATCCAGGGCCAGTGCTCTATCCACTGCTCCACCTAGCTGCCCCCACTACTTGATAATTTTTTTTGGTGGTGCAATGAGGGTTAAATGACTTGCCCAGGGTCACACAGCTAGTATCTGTCAAGTGCCTGAGGCCAACTATTTGATAATTTTTAAAAAGATGGCATAATGGAAAAGCAGTTTGCCAGAAATTTCAGAGGACAGCAAGAGCTGCCACATCGATCAAATTAAACTACAAATGGATACATGAATCAGATGTGAAAGGGGCTCGATAGCAAATTAGAGCTGCAAGGAGGAAATTACTTTTTACATCTATGGAGAGGGGAAGAGGTCTTGATAGAACAAACAACAGAGAGGATCATGTATTAAAATGGAGAAATCTGCTTTGATAAAGTGGAAATGTTTTTGCGTAAAGAGAGTGAATGCAGTTAAAATGAGAAGGGTCACAGTGAAGTGAGGGGAAACATCTATGCAGTAAAGCTCCCTAAGGACTCTTTAATATGCAAGACCTAAATGGAACTGATTCCAGTTTCCAACATTAAGAGTTGAACAGGAAGTTTTCAAAGGAAGAAATGCAAGCTACCAATGGTCCTATGACAAAATGCTCTGAAATCCCTCATAATGAGAGCAGTGCACCTGAAAACAGCTCTCTTCTTTCAGTCTGTAAATCATGGAGAATCGCAGGGTCAGGGACAGTCCTCTCTTTCTGTTCCACAACAAGGTACATGGAAAAGTCCCATTCACCAGGTGCTGTTTGAAACCAGAAACGATAACAAATATTTCATTAAGGAACACAAAATGAAAGAGATGATATGGAGAAGGGGAGGGGAAGAATTGATAGACTGTCTCCTCTCTCCCCAGCCCCAAGGCCAGGCCAAGCATGGGAGAAAGGGAGGAAAGAAGGATGGAAATGGCCACCAGAGGAGGGGAGGGAGGGAGTGTTCCCAAAGGCTTCTCCCTGCTGGCCTGTACCACACCCCACCCCATCCCATGACCCCCCAAGCTCCAGTCCTCCAGCCAGAAGCCTAGGTAGGCTGGGAATCCCAGGCAGAAGCAGCTCTGATGGAGCAGAGCCACACAGTACGAACACAAACACACACACACACACACACACACACACACACACACACACACACATGATTCTACCTACATATAGACCAAAGGCATAAAGGGATTAATACTCCCACGACCTTATGCGCACGCGAGTGCGCGGGCGCGCGCGCACACACACGCACGATTCTACCTACATAAACAACAAAGTCATAAACAAAAGTATTAATACTTCGATGACCTTACACACACACACACACACACACACACACACACACACAGAAACACAAAATCCTACTTACTTACACAACAAAAGCAGCATAAACAAAGGGATTCATACTCTCACGCATTTACAAACTGATAAACACACACACACACACACACACACAATCCTACCTACATACACAACAAAGGCACACACAAAGGTATTAACACTTCCATGTTCTTACCCATACTCAATCCAAGCTACAAACACAACAAAGGCATAAACAAAGGGTTTCATACTTCCACTACCTTAGAAACACACACAAACACACACACACACAAACAAACACACAGGATCCTACCTACATACAGAATAAAGGCTTAAACAAAGGTATTAACACTTCCAAGACCTTAGACACACACACACATAAACACACATACATCCTTCCCTGGACCCTAAGAGAAGCCAATGGGGGAGATTCATGAAAAGTTTGGGGTGGGGGGAAGCAAGGAGAAGATAAGGAGAAGAATGGGAGGAACCTAGGTAGGAACAGGGGAGGGGGCACTCACCTCACACCCAGCCTCTTAGGCAGTAGCAGGATCCTCAGGATCGCTCAGTCTGGAGGATGGGGTGTCCAGGGGAAGGGGAATGGGAGAGGGTGAGAGACAGGCAGATCTTAAGATGCTCACCCCCACCCCCCTCCACAGTCAAAGGAACAGGGAGATGGGGTGATCTCTTCCTCCTCCTCCAGAGACAAAGAGAACATACAGATATAGAGGGAAGGAGGGGGTGGGCAATGTGACCTCACTGTAGGGTGGGGCTAGTCTCCTCCCAGAATAGAAGGGAAAGGGAGGAGGGAGGAGGGAGGAGAGGGGACTTTCAGACATCTGGCCCAGAGCAGTGGGGAGCCCACCCCCCATCCTTTCCCTTAGCCCCCATCACCCAGCCTGGCCAGGGGAGGGGGCCCCAGTTCATCTTCCACCTGCAGGTGGACCTGGGGCTGAGCAGGGTCCCAAGTTCCTGAGGGCAGGCTGCTGGGGCTGGGAGTGGGGGGCAGCTCCTGAGGCCAGATTGGGCTTGTTGAGGGTCAAAATTGGGAGAGGGAGGCCAAGGAGGGGGAAGGGGACATGAAGGGAGGAGGGTCCTGGGCTCCACAAAGTGAAAGCACCAGCCCTTCAATGGGACTTTGACTCCTCCCAAGCCTCAGAGCAGAGCAGAGGAGGAAGGGGGTGGTCTGGGAAAGGGGTGGGTCTCAGCCTCCTTTCTCCAGGCCTGAGGAAACAAAGATCAGGCAGGGATGGGGGGCGGGGCACTCAGGCACACAGGAACATCTGCCCTCTTTGTTCATGTGGGACTACCCTGATCTAAACCCTATGTAATACAAACCTTCCAGAGCCTGGAGAAGAGGGAGCCACACCCTCCTCTCTGGCTCTGTCTCCTCTACCAAGCAACTTCATCAATGTCTTTCTAGAACTATATCAGATTTGGGCTTTTATTCTCTCCAACATCAGCTGCCTGCCCCTAGTGAATTGGCATAGTGGAGAGACAACAGGAATAGGAGGCACAAGACCTAGATTGAAGTGCAGCCTTACCTATTGTGTGACCCTAGGCAAGCCACTGAAACTCTGTAAACCTCAATTTTCATATCTGTGAAATGGGGGTGATAATGATACCTATGGTAAGTAAATTACACGATAATTGTAAGGTTCAAATGAGGTGTTTCAAAAAGGTTTTTCAAACTATGAAGCACTATAGGAGTCTTTATTATTTTATTACCATTATTGTGCTATTGATTCTTTTCTGTTTAATGTTCTTCAGATCATTACACAGAATTGCTGTCTTTGGTAACTAAGAAAAAGTAATGGGATGATAATTCATCTGCTGCAGGCTCCAAAAAGACAATTTTAGGACAATTCTAGGAGACAGGACTGTGGAGATCAGGTGAGACTAATAAAATTGAGAAGTAAATTTTCAACTGAGAAATAAAACTAGGAGTTGGTTTCATGGGGGAAAAAAGCAAAATAGATAAATCATTGGTTATCTGATTGAAAAAAGAAAGAAAATAAAATGACCAGTCTCAAAAATGAATAGGGTGAATGCATATCCAGTGATGATGACATTAAAGTAATTATTAGGAGATATTCTGCACAATCCTATACCAGGTAAACTGAAAATCAAAGTAAAAGGTATGAATTTACAAAAATATAAATTGTGCATGTTAACTTAAAGGGTAATAAAATACCTAAATAACTCCATTTTTTAAATTTATTTTTTGTATTTTTTGTTTTTGTTTTATTTTGGCGGGGCAATGAGGGTTAAGTGACTTGCTCAGGGTCACACAGCTAGTAAGTGTCAAGTGTCTGAGGCCAGATTTGAACTCAGGTCCTCCTGAATCAAGGGCCGGTGCTTTATCCACTGTGCCATCTAGCTGCCCCCTATAACTCCATTTTATAAAAAAGAAATTGAACAAGGCATAAAGGAATTCCCTAAGACAAAACCTCAAGGATCAGGTAGATTTATAAGTGAATTCTACCAAACATTTAAGGAACAATCCATCATCATAATAAACAAACTATTTGGGGAAAAAATAGGTAAATAAGAAGTCCCACCAAAGTCCTTTTATAGGAAAAACATGGTTTACATAAATAACCCAGGGAAAGAAAAACAGAGAAAGAAAACTGTAGACCAATTTCCTTAATGAAACATTTGAACTGAGATCCTGGGAAGGAGATGACAGCAAAATAGGACAACAATCATACACTCTCACCAGTGGGATTTATACTAAGAATGCAGGACTGTTAAAATGTAAGGAAAACTACCAGCATAATTAATCATATTTCATATGGGTCTCGGTTAACTCAGTTTTCCCCTTGAGAAGCTAAACTAAAGGACGGACACACCTAGGAAGGAAGGAGAGAGAATGGGAGCCAGGGAAAGAGATAACTCCAGAAATCAGGACCACTGCCCCTCATTCAAGCCTTTCCCCACCCTCAAAAGAAACTTTCCATTGTCAGGTGGTCACCCCATCTATCCTCTATAAAATCTTTTGCCTTTCTTTGGTTTGGGGAGGAGAATGTTTCTAAGCCATCTCCTTCCTTTGGGAAAAAGTCTTCAACTCACCTCTTGGTCACTTTCTCTAGCCCCCAAATAAAAGATGATTTTATTTGAATTGGACCATGTGCAAGAGTGTAATTCTTTACAGAGGAATACTTAAGGACAGCCACCACCTTTTTCCCCGCTGACATATTAAAAACAAAACCATGAGAAATTGTTTGATTATATCAAGAGAGGTAGAAAAAAAAGCTTTTGACAAAATACAAAAAACATTCCTATTACAAACACTTCAAAGCACAGGAATCAATAGAACCTTTCTCAAAATGACATGTAATATCTTTTTAATACCCAGAGCAAGCATTATCTGCAATCAGAATAAATGTAAAGCCTTCAGAATAAGATCAGGAGTGAAGCAAAAATGTCTCTTAACACCACAACTATTTAGTATTGTATGAGAAGTCCTAAGTAGAGGTAGAAGACAAGAAAAAGAAATTGGAAGCAAAAAAAGTACGTTATCACCACAATTATTCAGTATTGTACTAGAAATCCTAAACAGAGGCAGAAGACAAAAAAAAAAAGAAATTGGAAAAATAAAAATAGGCAATGAGGAGACAAAATTACTGCTCTTTGTAGATGATGTATGGTATACTCAAAGTACCCCAGAGAATCAAATAAAAAAGTAGTGGAAATAATTAGCAACTTTAGCAAAATGGTAGTATACAAAATAGAAATGATCAGCATTCCAATATACAAACAACAAGACCCAGCAAGGAGAGATGGAAAGAGAAATTCCATTTAAAATAACTGCAAACAATATAAAAAAAAACACCAATTCTTAAATTTATACCCCTTAATTGTTTTTCCATTTCACTTCTTTTAAGATGATACATATTATAATTTTATTCATTTAATAAGTTTTTCTTGTTTTCTGTATGGTACATCAAGTTTATATTTTTAATTACTTATATCAATAAAAGAGAGGAAAAGCACATCAATGATTTTGGCATGCAACTAAAATATCTTAAAAATGAATAAATTACAAGTCCCCAATTAAATACCAAATTGGAAATCCAAAAATAATCAAAGGAAAGGTTCATAATTGAAATTAAGAAAACCAATGAACTGGAAGAAAGTTTTATGAAAAAAAACAACAAAATAATTAAAGCATTTGTTAAGTTGATTTTTAAAAGGAAAGAAGAAAACCAAATTACTATTATCAAAAATGATGATGGTGAATTCACTACAAATGAAAAGGAAATTAAGACAATGGTTAGGAGTGATTTTGTCTAAGTAATATGCCAAGAAATATGACAATCTAAATGAAATGGATGGATATCTACAAAAATTAAAATTACCCAGATTAACAGAAGAAGAAATAAAATACCTGAATAGCCTATTCTTAGAGAGAGAAATTGAATAATCCATCAACAAACTTCCTAAGAAAAAATCTTCAGGACCAGATGAATTCACAAGGCAATTTTACCAAATATTTAAAGAACACTTAATTTCAATACAAGATAAAGGATTTGGAAAAATAAGTGAAGGAGTCCTACCTAACTCCTTTTATGACATAAATATGGTGCTGATACTGAAACCAGGAAGATGTGATCAAACTGATCAGACAGATTGAGGATTAAAAAAGTAGGTTAGATTTGGCATCTAAGACAGCGGCATTAGGGAGAGATGTTTCAGTTGAATGATGAGGAGAGAAGGCAGACTGTAGAGAGTTAAGGAGAGAGAGGAAAGCAAATAGAGGTAACTATTGTAAAATGCTTTTTCAGGGAGTTTAGTGACAAAAGGGAGGTCATATATGGAACAATAATTAGGGGGATGGATCGATCCAGGGAGAGGATAGTAAGGATGGGAGAGTCATAGACATGTTTGTAGGCAGGGGAAAGAAGCCAGTGCATAGGGAGAGGTTGAAGAAAATGTAGATTATGGGGATGATAGAGGGAGCAAGCTGCTGGAGCAAATGGGCTGCAAGGGGACGACTTGTCCACATAGAGAGGGGTTTTGCTCAAGAAGAAGTAAGCACATCTCTCTGTGTGAGACAGGGTGGAGGAGGGAACAGTGGCAGAAGGCATCTGAGGGGTGTGAGAAGATGGGAGAAGGAGGAACTCTCAGAGATTGACCTCCATATTGTCAGCAAAATGTGAGGCAAGGCTCTCAGCTAAGGGGTGGGTGAGTGTGGGGAGGAGCAATGGGAGGATTGAGGAGAGATGGGAATTTTCTGAAGAGCCACTGTGGTGAGTGAGATAGGGAGTTAATCAGAGAAGTACAAAAAGATGATCTTGGGGCTCCAGGAATAGCTTTGTCACCTTTGGGGAAAACTGCATGCTGTTTTAGTAGGGAAGGAAGAGGCAGGGACCAAACCCATGTTGGGGAAACAACATTAGCCCTATCAAACAGGACTTGGAATTGAAATTTCAAAAATACCTTGGTGAATTTGACACCAGACCTTTCCAATTTTCTGTCGATGATTTTTAGCTGCACTAATTTTATTTTTACAAAAAACCTTTCAATTTGATGTAATCATAATGATCAATTTTATCTCCTGGGCTCCTGCCTATCTCTTCTTTTTCCCTGAATTCTTCCTCTATCTACCCATGGAAAATGTAATTTCTCAATTCTGGAAATTGTTTATAATCTCTCTTTTTGTCTAATTCATGTATTCAATTTTAATTTCTCTTGGTTTCTGTTGGGGGATGCCGATCTATACTTAACTTCTACCATCCTGCTTTGCAAGATTCGCAGAAGCTTTTGCCAAACAGGAAGTCCTTACCCCTGTAGGTATGGACTTTGGATATATGGGACATTATACTACTAGGTTCATTGCCTTCTCAGACTATGCCTAGATTGCTGCTCATTTCTCACAAACTCTAGGAATGACTGGTCACTTCCTCCCAGAATTCCCAGCATTTCCATTCCAGGAACTAGTTCCTCCCTGTTAGTGAGAATCAGATCCAGAATAGTCAGTCACTAAACATCTCTTAAGCACCTACTGTGTACCTGACACTGAGTTAAATAAATGCTGGGGATACAAAGACAGGAAGAAGGCCTTCTGTACACTTGCAAACATCTATGGAGGACCATGTGCTTGCTTCATACATATCCAGTCAGGAAAGTGCAGGAACTCTTGAGATCCCTAGAGGCCCAGAAGGGTGTGTGTGTGGGGGAGGGGCAGGGGAGGAGCTGTGGGGCAGGCAGATCTCCAGCTTCTTTCAGCCCCCCTCCAGACTCAGGGAAAAGGGAACTCAAGCCCCTGTCTCCTCTTCCTCCTCCTCCTCCTCCTCCTTCTCCTCCTCCCTTTCCCCTTCTGCCTCCTTTTTCTCCCCCTCCCCCTCTGCCTCCTTTTCCTCCCACTCCTCCTCCTCCTCCTCCTCCTCCTCCTCCTCTTCTTCCTCCTCCCCCTCCTCCTCTTCCTCCCCCTCCTCCTCCTCCTCCTCCTAGGAGACATAAAGGACTGCCCTTGCTCAAGGGTAGGAAAGGCAGGCAGGGTGACATCACAGTGGGACCAGGGCTAGTCAGGCCAGAGGGAGGAGGGAGGAGGAAGAAGAGAGGGGAGGGGGCTGTGTGCTGTCAGGCCCGGAAGAGGGGGCACCTACAACCCCAGTCCTTTCTCTCAACTCCCTTCAGCCAGCCTGGTGAGGGGAGGGGGCCACAGTGCATCTTCCTCTCAGAAGAGGGCCAGGGGCTGAGCAGAATCCCAGGTTCCTCTGGGCAGACTGCTGGGGCTGGGGGCAGCAGCTGGGCTCAGCTCAGGGTTATTGGGGGTCAGCCTGTTTATGGAAAACTGAGAGGGGAGGGCAGGGAGGAGGAATGGGAGCTCTCCAAAAGGGAAGAGCACAATAGCTGCAGCTGCAGCAGCCCCAGACCACCAGGCCTGAATGGGAACTGGATTCCTGACAACCCTCAGAGCACAAGAGGAAAGGGGTAGTCTGGGGCAGAGTTGGGTCTCAGCCTCCTTTCTCCAGGCATAAGGAGACAAAACTAGGTCAGGGGCTGAGAGGTACAGGACAGTGTCCAAACATGCAGGCATGTCTGCTTCTGAACACGCCTGGGCTGTCCAAAACTTGGGGCAGTTGCTGTGGTGCAACTTCCCCCTTGAATGAAGAAGAGGTACAGCAGAAGGTTGGGAATGCTTCCAGGCCCCAGGATGCTGCCCTATCCATGAGGAGTATCGCCAAGGGGGCCTAGAGCACCTGACCAAGGATCTACCCAGGAGTCCCTGGAGGCTGAGGAAGCCTTCTTGATAAAATGGCTGCAGGGATAGGCATTGGGCACATGAGCACTGTGGGGGATACCCAGAGAAGGAAAATCCCACCATTGATACCTTCTCTGCCTGCAATTTGTACTCTCAGAAACTAGTCTAGAGCATGGATTCAACCCCCTTAATAAATGCAGTCTGTAGGTGGTGGAGGGTTAAGGGTTAAGCCCAAAGACTGTCTCCCAGGTCACCTCTGCCCCAAGAAGCTGAGGAGACCAATGACCATGCTCTTCTACTTGGATAAGAGAGAGGCAGTCATGTCAGAGGCTCACCAAGGAAATGGGCAAGCAACCACGCCCAGAGGTCATACACCACCTAAAGTGTTCATGTAGCCTACTGTCAAGCACAAAACTTGGAGGAAATATGGACAAGAAAATGGCTGGTCTTAGCTAGGAAGGATATTTGTTAAATAAATAGCCACTTTTGTCCAGGAAGTTACCAGTGCCAATTCAGGGAAGCCCAAGAAAAGTGCAAAAGAAAAATTAACCCTGGAGTACACAAAAATCAGATGCTGAGGGAGACTCTAGATGGGGTCTGTGCAGGAGAAGTTGAGCTGGACTCCCATCTGCTTCCTCTCACTCCTTAGCACACTATTCTTGCCACTGGACCATGGCCTCCAACCTGAACAAAGCCTCTCCTTCAAGTAAGTCCCTTGTGTGTGTTTTCTATCTGCTGCCTCAATTCCCTTTTCACCCACTCCTCACCTCAAGCCACCAAACAGGTCCACAGGATCCTAGACTTCAATCTCCAGCTCAGAGCACCCTAGTCCACTTCCCTTCTGCTACAGAGGAAAATGAAGCCCAGGGAGGGAAGGAGACTTGCAAATCACACTTAGCTTCAGATACAGAGGGGAAGTTGACCTCAAAGGTCAACTAGTAGAACCTTCTCATGCTACAGAGGAAAAACCTGAACCTCAGAGTGGTGATGAGGGTTGTCCTAGGCTACACAGCTAGTAAGTGTCCACAGCTAGTGAGGTCAGATGTGAACCCACATTTCCCCAAATCGGAGCAGCTCAGTGTATTCACTAGCTTCTAATGCCTCTTATATATTCTCTCCTCACTAGTGTTCTGCCTAGTTGTTCTAAGACTAGACAGATGAGGGTGTTATGGGCCCAGAGCACCCATGTGTGCAAGAGGCTGTAATTTTTAAAGTGGAATTCCTAAAGATGCTAAACACCTACCCCTTTCCCAAACCCCCTACCCTATGTTCCCCATGACAAAGGATAAGTTTCTTTTTTAAATGACAAAAGAAATCATTTCCCAAAACTATCCAATTTTACCTCATGAACATTCAACGGTGACTTATTAGTGTGAATTCAGTTCTTTGGTAGAATTCCTGTCTACATCTTTCTCTCTCTCTCTCTCTCTGACAAGTCCTTATTCCAGGTTTTTTTTTTTTTTGTTTGTTTTTGTTTTTGTTTTTTTTTTTGCAGAGAAGACACTGGACAGTTCTGTCATATGTCCTCTCCATAAAGCACCTACTCTAGCAATACCCACATACTCATCAGGGGGACTCCATGGGAACATGGTAGCACAATGAAGGGCAGTGAGGTGACACAGTGGAAAGAGTGCTGAGCCTGCACTCAGATGAGTCTTCCTGACTTCAAACATGGCCTCAGCCAATCATTAGCTGTTTGACCAGAAGTAAGTCACTTAACCCTCTTTGCCTCACTTCCTCAGCTGTCAGGCAACTGGAGGAGGAAATGGCAAACCACTGCAATATCTTTGCCCTGAAAACCCCAAGTGGGGTCACAAGGAGTCAGATGGAACTGAAAAATGTAGCAGACTACCACCTTGTCATTCTTCAAAAACACTGTGTATACCATGGCCAGATACCACCAGACTCACACGCTCATCTGTCCTCACCGTGGACAAAAAGGTATCCTGTATCATCATCAAAGAAAAAATGACAGCTGCTCTACAGAACCAGGGTTGAGGGAGATCAATTCCCAGAAAACCTCATTCTTCCAACATCTGCTTTAGTTTGTTAGGAGAATAATGAAAGGCATGACCCCAAATGCCATTTCCTTTCCTTTTCCCAATCTGAGAACCATTCCCAGTGAATTGGTAAAGGGTTGGTGTCAAATTCACCAAGGTATTTTAAAATTTCAATCCCCAGTCCTGTGTGACAGGACTAATTAATGTCTGTAAGTATTTCTTTATAAAATGGGTTTGATCCATCCCTCTTCCTTCACTATTAAAACAGCATTTTTTTCCCAAAAAGGTGGCAAAGCTATTCCTGGAACCCCAAGGAAATCCCTTTATACTACTCTAATTAGCTTACTATCCCACTCACCACCATGGCTTGTCAGAAAATGTTCATCCCTCCTCAGACCTCCCATTGCTCCTTCCTGCACCCACCTACCCGTTTAGCTGAGAATCTTGCCTCATATTTTACAAAAAACATTGACATAATTCCCTGAAAGCTCCTTCTTTTTTCCCTCATCTTCCTCTTAAATCACTCAGATGCCTTCTGCCACAGTCTTCTCCTCCACCTCTGTCTCATACATAGAGATGTGTTTACTCCTTACTGAGCCAAACCTCTCTCTACCTGCACAAGTGGTCCCCTTCCAGCTCATTTCCTCCAGCTGATTGCTCCCTCTATCATCCCCATTCTCACACTTACCTTCAATGTCTCCCTGTATACTGGCTGCTTTCCCCTGCCTAGAAAGGTATCACCGACTCCTCCGTCCTTAAAAAATCCATCCCAACATCCATCCATCCCCTCTAAGCATCCTCCCGCATATGACCTCCTTGTGTGACTAAATTCCTTGAAAAGGCCATTTACAGGAGTCACCTCTATTTTCTTTCCTCTCTCTTCATAACTCTCTACAGTCTGCCTTCTGCCCTCATCATGCAACTGAAAGTTCTGTCACTCACATTGCTAGCCATCCCTTAGATGCCAAATCAAAGCCCTTTGCTTCATCCTCACCTTTCCTAATCCCATGGCAGCCTTTAACACTTTCTGTCACCCTTCTCTTCATACTTTTGTCTAAGGTTTTGTGACATTATTCTCTGCAGGATCTCCTTTTAATCAGTCAATAAACATTTACTAAGTTCCTCCTAATAAACATTTACAGTGCCCGACACCGTATTGAGCATCAGAAATACAAAGAAAGCTGAAAGACAGTCCCTGCCCCAGAGCACCTCAGTTTCCTTGGCTGGATCTTCATGCAGGCCATGCTTAGTAACCATGAGTGTCCCACTGGGCTCTGTCCTGGATGGCCTTCCCTTCTATTTCCATAATATTTTTTTTTTTTTGGTGAGGCAATAGGGGTTAACTGACTTGCCCAGGGTCACACAGTGTCAAGTGTCTGAGGCCGGATTTGAACTCAGGTCCTCCTGAATCCAAGGCCAGTACATTATCCACAGTGCCACCCAGCTGCCCCTACAACATGCTTTTAAACATAGAGGTGTCAAGAACTGAAATAGATTAGGTGCACAGCACACAGAAGCAAATACACACTCAGTTTCCCAAGTTTTATTGCAATACTGTGAGTGAATACAGGGAGAGAACCAGAAAAGTGGAAAGGTATCTCTGGAATTAGGAAAAAAAAGACAGTTAAATTTATAGTATGGATAAATTGATTATCAGTCTCATTATAATAATCTCCACCTTGGGGAGGTATAGGGGAGGGCTTATCCTCATTTGGAGTTCCTGGGGGCTTGAGCCAACCCCCAAGGTGGGTCCCTTTTTCATGGAGGTGGGTTTTGGGGGTTTATCTATTATAAGGTAAATCTGGGAACAAATTGGGCCTTTTCTGGGCATGTCTCTTTCTGATTCCCATGGCTAGTTTCAAAATATTTTCATGGATCAGTTTGAATTTCTATGCCCTGTCTGTGTATCATTGTTATAGTTAAGGTTTCTATGACCTGCCTCCTTATGTTCTACTGATGAGTGGTGATTCATGTGGGTAGCAAGAACCTAGGCCCTGACTTGTATTCATGAAGACTCAAGTCTTAAGTTATCCTTTAACTGGAGTCTGAATCCTTCTTAGAGCTCAGATCTAAATTAGAGCTTGGGTCTTAGCTTTTTCTGTTAACTCCTTTTTTGCCTCCTACCTCACTTTTGGCAGCAAGTTGGTCTAGAATAACAAATAGGAAGTGTAAGGTAGAAGCCACATTTCAAGTCTATGGATAGGGAAGAGTTCATAACTGCATCGGTGATGGAGTAGATCTCCAATGATAAAATGGACATTTTTTCAAATACAAAATTGAAAAGTTTTTGCACAAACTAACCCTAATTTGGTTGAAATAAGAAGAGAAACAGGTAGGCGTGTGTGTGTGTGTGTGTGTGTGTGTGTGTGTGTGTGTGTTTGGGGGAGGGGGAGGAAATCTTTGTGGTAACCTTCCCTGATTACTTTCTCATAACTAAGACATAAAAGGAATTGATTCCTCAGCTCCAGCATGCATGGGGAGAAGGAGGAATGTCATTCCACTAGATACCAGGTTCCTGCTCTGAGGCAAGGGGAGGAGATGCCATTCCATGAAAGTCAAGTCTCCTCCCTCCCAGGGAAGAAGAGAAAGGTTGTTCCATCAAGTCTCCAGCCAGGGGTCCTGACTTGGGAGAAGGAGAATAGCATCATTCCTTCGACTCCCAGAACTTGTCCCTTTGTCTGAGGAAACTGTACCTTGAGGCTACCCCTCGATGGACAAAGAAAACCTACCTGAAACCATTCCTCAGTGATTAACAAACTCTGCCCCCAGTCACACCCTTCCCATTCTCCAGATCCTGCCCCTTCTCCCTGCTCAATACTCACACTCAGCTCTCCACTCTCCCCTGCCCCCACTGCCTATCCCTGCCCAGGATACCTCAGTGTCCTCCTCTAAAGCTACCCACTTTCCATGTGACTTCCAGGCTTCCTTTTCCAATATTACTCAATAGCTGCTCCTCTGAGGTTCACTCAGTGCATACCTACCAGGGAATCAGAAATGTGGTAGCTGTTGTCTCCAAGCCTCCAGGACAGTACCCTCCTGTACTTCATGTGTTCAGTGTCAGGATCACAGTCTTTCTCTTCTCCCCAAGTCCTGCCCTCCTATCAGGGGACTTCACCATGCATGCCGATAGTCTCTCTAACAACCTAACCTCATAGTTTTACTCAGTTAACTCATTTCACATGACCTGCTCCCCTACCTCAGCCACACAAAAAGAAGGGCAGACTCTTGACCTTGCCATCACACACAGATAGGACATTTCCAAGTTCAAGTCTGCAAAAGCCAGAGGAATTGGTTACAAATCCTAGGTGGGAGCTGTCTTTTGTCCTTTTTCAGTAACCTAAGATGGGGGATGTGCAAACCCGTTCCCATAAAGACACATTCTTTCTGCACCCAATTCCCTGAGACAAGGGACAGCAAAGGAGAGGTTGGAGTCCCTGAAAGAGATGGTTTTTGCACCACTGACAGACTGCAGAACTGATGGGTGCAGTGACCAATTAATTACATGCAATCCACCTTGTGACAGAAAGGTGATGGACTCAAGATGGGGAATAAGACATTACATTTTCAGACACAGCCAGGGTGGGAATTTGAGTATGCCTCCTTGTTTAAAGCATAGTCTTGTTTTTCTACTGGGGCTGGGGCTGGGGCTGGGGTCAGGGCAGATATGGATGGAGGAAGGGGAAAATAAGAATGAGAACAGGGTGACTGAGATCTTGCCCCCTCTAATGAAGTAGACCCCAGACCTTCCTCATGGTCTGAGATACCCCTCCACCTAGTCCTGATTTTTATAAGGCCCAGTACCAGATACTTTGCCTGGACATTCTTACGCGGATGTGCAAAATACAGAATTCTTGAAGTTACACAACTTAGTTCTGGAGCTGGTAGCTTGCTTTACTTTTGAATTTTAGGCCTTTTGAAGGCTTTCCTTCTATTAGAAGCCACATTCTTATACAAAAGATAGATTAATACAGTGCTGATTCTTATACATATTTTTAGATAGCTGATTGAACTAATATATTAAAATTATTGGGAATAATCAAGACCCATTATAGAATCATAATGGACTAATACTGATATCATCGTGAGTAGCAGTCCTAAATGACTCATCTTTCTCAAATGTCTGATTTCACACTGGTAAAGTCTCAGTCAATCGTGATATTTTTTTCATAAATTTCCTTTGAAACAAAGATCAGTTATTTCCACATTTATTTCATGCTTTTCAACTGTTTTCTTTGGGCAACATTAATAAGCGATCCACCTAACTACAATGGAGGGTCAAATCAGCTTGATGATGTTACCACGGCTATGAAGACTTATCCTGTATCAGATGACTTTTGATATGACAGGGATAATTTTGATGTTGATGATTAAGTCTGAATTCATAGTGAAACTGAAGGAATTCAGGACTCACTTCATTTCATAAATTTAGGTACTTTCTGTCTGCTTAATCAGGAAGGACTTGAAACATGAACTAAAATTCAATAAAAATATGGACAAATGAGTCAGAGGTGTGGACATGAGATGAAAGAGTAAAAGTGGAAAATTCCATTGGCTACAAAACAGGGCTCTCAATTATGTAGCATACTGCTCTCGGGCCTAAAACTTTTCCTTACAATGTAACATTCCAATGTCTACAATATAGCACTAAAATATTGCTTAATTCTGCAATGTCACCTCTGGCCACCAGATGGAAGCAAATCCACATGCTATAATATTTTCATTATTTTTCCTGACCACCAGATGTCAGAAAAGCCTGTGACACAATTTTCAATGACACTAACTTGGCCAAAAAAACATTTATTGAAACCCTACTGATTGCCACTCTCTGCTCTGGGTGCTAGGAGTCCAAAAAAAAAAAAAGTCAAAAAACAAAATAGTTGCTGCCCTCAAAGAAAAGTATATCCTATTGATGCAGACCACCTCTGTATGGGTGATACCAAACTCAGTGAGCATGGCTCTTTGGGTTTTTTGTTTATTTGTTTTTGGTGAGGCAATTGGGGTTAAGAAACTTGCCCAGGTCACACAGCTAGTAAGTGTCAAGTGTCTGAGGCTGGATTTGAACTCAGGTCCTCCTGAATCCAGGGCCAGTGCTCTATCCACTGTGCCACCTAGCTGCCCCAAGCATGGCCCTTAAAAGGAGGAAGACAAGTTTCCCTGTTCTTTTCCAGAGGTCATAGGGCTCCAGGGATGGCAGCATGAATTTATTCTCAGACATTTTCAATGTTATGATTTGTTTTACTGAATTGTGCTCTAACATTTTTTTTTCTCTGTGGGAGGACTCTCTGTCTACTTATGTCATTCAGTTATTTTTCAGTCATGCCAGACCTTCATGACCCCATCTGGAGTTTTCTTTACAGACATACCAGAGAGGTTTGCCATTTCCTTCTCCAGCTCATGTTAGAGATAAGGAAAATGAGACAAACAGGGGAAAGTGACTTGCCCAGGTCACACAGCTAGATTTGAACTGAGATCTTGCTGACTCTGGGCCCAGAGCTCTATCCACTGAACCACCTGGCTTCCCTGATCTCTGTATACACAAACACTATATAATTATAAACCATCTATTGGTCAAGGCTTTTAGAGTGAATGGGAGGGGACCACAGAGATCAGCTCTGAAGGGGGCCCTTCCTTCCAGCAGCACTGACTGGTGCCATTTTCTCATCCAGGCCCTTGGCCCTCTTACACTCTAACCTCTTTACACCTTAGTCCCATCACTGTAAAGTGGGAATGATCCTGGCATTGCCTACCTACCAGGACTTTTGTAAGGAAAGTCCTACATCCATCTCAGAGTTCTACAGAAACATGAGGTGTTCTATCATTATTGTTGTCTCAAGGGATCTCTCTTCTGGGAATAGGAGAAAAGAAGAGGAATGAAGAGAAAACTTGGGCAATGAATGGGAATGGAAGAAAAGTTAATATCCCAGGTACAGCAAATAGCAAGAACCATTAGGCATGAGGGGAGACTGAGCCCTGGGAAGGATAGATTTCACAGTGAGGACAGAAAGGAAGCCTGTTAACTCGGCCAGCAAGAGAGGGGCAGGGGCAGGTGGGAGTGGGAGCAAGAGAGGTGTAAAAGAATTTCACATATCACTCCAAGGAAGAGAGCCAGAGAGCAAGGACATGGAAGAAAAGCCTGCCCCGACCAGAGGGGAGACACTGGTGCTGCCTCAAAATCCCTGGGGACATTGAGCCTGCAGACATTAAAATTCTGATGTACCTCTAAGAAGAGAAAGGCCGGAAAGAGATCTGGCAATAAGGAGATCCTGAAGACATTACAGAAGGGCCCCATGGGTAGCACAAGGTGCTCCTGGGAACAATCTCTGGGGCCCAGCACCTGGGCCCCTATGGAGAAGGGATTGATCAAAGGCAATAATGTATTTGCTCTTGAAAGAGAGGTTGCCAACTTTCTAAGAGAGAAGAGTAAAAAAATGTAGATGCCCCTCATCACAGCCCCATGAAAACAGTGCCAAAGCACACAGTTCACAGGCACCTTGAATCTTGTTCCTGAAAAGTGTAATGATTGGAATGACGCCACCTGCTGGAGACT